>NC_056741.1:777802633-777942633 GCF_019279795.1 Protopterus annectens
TATAGAATCTTAAGACAGATCTGCCATAAAGATGAACACCAATGTTATAAGTGAACAAACAAAACATATTTTGAGCAAAACATTACAAAGTAACAGTTCAGACAATCATGTCTAAGCCCCGTAATGCAACAGGAAGCAAACTGTTTGGGGAAAGAAAAAACTTTAATGCCTAAACTGCTAGCAGTATAAAGCCTAAATAGTGAAGGATATAATTGGCTGCTTCTTAAACTCATACAAGAAATTCGCTATACTCATATCTGATCCTGAGACATAACTAATAGCAAATGATAAGAATGCCAATTGAAATAGAGCTATTTAAAGCATTTACTTTATGATGGCAAAATGGTTGCTAACCGTTGCAATATTAATAGAGGGAAAAAAAAACAAGTCTCATTGCTTCCAGCCCTCGTACATTGATTACAGAATGTTAGCTGGCAAGCAGTGGAATTTTTCTTTCTAGCCAGACTTGAGAGTCATAGTGTGTTCCTCCCACAAAAACAAAACTTATGGAGGCACCTTGAGTTATGTCTTCATTATCCCACCAGCTGCCCTTGATGGGAAGCTTCAGGGGTGCCGATAACTCCAGGATGACATCAGAGCTTAGTCTTGCTAAACTGCCGTAAACACTTCATATGAAGTCAAGAATAAGATAACAGGCATCTCTCTCTCTCAAAGTATTATGCACGGATAGGTTTAAGAGATCCTACTGAAAATGGACCCCAGTCTCTTTTAAGGGTCATGTTCTGATATCTTCTCCTGTAGTTAATAAGACCTTAGGAAGTAACTTTTATTTCATGATCTAATCACTAATGTAACTGAACAGCAGTCATTATGCCCCCCAGCACACACATACACACATACCAAGAGCTAGCAAAATATTGGGAAAAAAATAAGTTATCATTTTCTATTTCGTAGTCAGATCCACCTTTATACAACATCTGCTGTAAGTTCTGAACAGAATAAATATGCAAGCATTCTGAAATAACTTCCTGTACTTGAAAGACAGATAAAAAGCAGACTATTCTTAAATCTTACTAGGTGCATGTTTTAAAGAATCAAGAAGTACACAAACTGCTGTTCTGAACAGCTGAGATTCACACCCAGTCTGCCAATGGTGTATTTTTCTGATACCATGTAAACAGGTTAACATTTTTTAATACCCCAGCATCCAATTACCCATTCATTCCTCTAATAGGGGTGAGAGCTACATCTAGTTTTCCCCAACTTGGTAGGAGTGAAAAGCCCTATAAGACCATTCATTCCCCAAGAAGAAGCAAGTTGGGTGCTAGATCGCATGTCATGTGTTCATAGAAGACCCCTCGCTGAAGTAACTAACACTTCCCTGCAGTGGTCAGTGACTTCCTTATATGCCTCTGCTCTTGAAGGTCTAGTGTGTGCTTGAACCCATAGAAATATCTCCTGGACAACATGCAGTGTGGAGCCACACCACCCCGAGAGCTGCCTCCTGCAATCTTTCAACACTCTTGCTAAGGTCAGCAGTGCAGTGTGTGGCACACCATTTCCCTCTTCCAGAGATGGGCAAGCTATCATCAGCCATACACTCCCACCTGCCTACCAGTGCTAGGATAGGTAATTAAACTCAGGTTGTTTCAATCATATATAAAGCTTTACCCCCCTCCCCCCCCAATAATGACACAGGGTCTGGACAAAGAGGTTAGAAGTCGTAGGTAATTTATTCTTAAAAAAATCACAAAAGACCACAGAAGACCATTTAAGAGCATTTGTCTGTTTTTTTTTTTTTTTTTTTTAGGAATACTGTGTTGATTAACTGACTTAAATACATCAATTATGCAAACAAAGTTTGCTGGAACTTAACCTAATCTGCAGGAAACAAACATTTTATAGAAAATATATAGTTTTTTACACATCTGGTGGTGCTGCGGTAGCATTGTCACCTCACAGTAAGACGCTGTCCGGTTCGATTCTCAGCTAGAGCATCTTCTGCGTGGAGACATGCGTGAATGGGCGTACCTTCGTTGAAGGTTGTGCGTCAGGGCTGGTAACTCGGCACGTAAAAATCAACTACCAATCATTAGCAGACTGGAGTTCTGCTGTGGCGACCCCTAACCAGGAAAAGCCGAAAGACACAAACAAACAAACAACAGTATAACATTATCTTAATTGCACCTCATCTTATCTTTACTATTGAATGAAAAAACAAACTAATTAACCAGCAATTCAAAACTGTTATACAAAATGCAGGCACTGGAGTTTCTGTTAGTTAAATAACATTATTAATGCACATCTTATTCTGATAAACTTAAGCTTTAAACTAGCTTGGCAAGTCCAAGTAGACAAACGTTTAACATTACATCAGTTTTAGAGGTTCATCACTGGTAGACACACTCACTCCCAATTCCTGAAACCCTGCTGTAAATATGGTGGCCAAATTCATAAAACACTCAGTAACAAGAGTCTGTAATGTTGTGGCACTTCAGCAACAGCATGGAAGGAAGCAGCTATCATTCCCATTCAGAGAGGTGGGTCCAATAAAGATCTGGGCAACTTCCACCCCATATAATATCATGGAAAGCATTCTGCAGGACAGACTACTGGAGTTCCTGAATGCACCTATAGGTAGCATGTACATATGCAAGTATCTTGTCATCTCCAAAGAAATCTTTAATGGGTGATGGATAATTAAAGAAAAACTGAACCTAATGCAGCTGCCATTGTTTTATTTTTTTTTCAGCATGTTTATATTTTAAACATGATCTAGTTTTCTTAACATATGAAAAGCCTTTGTAGTGTTTTTAAACAACTTTAAAATCATTCAGTTCTGTTTAATCTTACAGATTATTAGCAAAAATGCAAAAGTAACTCCAACAAAATTAAAAATTTAAGACTTCGATATTTGGAAGGAAAGAGATGAGAGAGTACATATGAAATAATTTGTTCCAAGAATATGACCTATATTTATATATTCAGCAAAAGCATTGTACATATAAGACCTTTTGGAATCTATTGATGGAGGAACACTTGTGGCCTTTCTAGTAAGAGTTTTGCCGTTCCCACTCCCCCTGCGTTACCCAGATTTCTATTTTTCTCTAGATGTCTTTAATCCAGTCTGGTATATTCTGCAGTTCCCTCTGGTTGTGTTTCCAGGTCCTTCCACTCTGTTTAACAACTAATGCATAATGAAATAATAAGTAAATTAAATGAGGTTTGAATCATCCCCTTCTAGTGCTCATGCCTTTGTCTTCCCACTCAGTACTTGATTCTTAATTCTCTCGGTACATCGGTAGCTATTTTTTGTAGAACTAATGGACAATCATCATGTGTGGAAACTTAAGTAAAACCAAAATCCCACGAGCAACCAGAAGGCTGCACTTACTCCAAAAGGCACGAATTTGATACAATGAAAGCTCAAGCACATTTACAGTGAAACATAGATACTAACAGCATGCAATTGACACTTGGCCCGCTAAGTCTCTAAGTCTCTCTCAGCATTTCATAGGCTGGATTACCGCCAGTTCACTTAATGTCATAGAGTTGAACGATTAATGAGAAATGCACTTCCCATTAACATCACCTAAAATTATTCCAATGACACTGTTTGAAAGTTGAACACATACAAATAAACATAGGAAATTCAAATATAATGGTAGACGTCAGTTCTCCTTGTACCAGAAACCGCTGTACCTTGGGCAGGGGATATTTCCTCTCACAACTGTTCACCTCTAAAATGCAGAACACTGTCTCTCACAATGGGAAACAAATGGACAAAATGCATAGCACTTAACTTTGACTAGGAAGCTCACAGGATGGTAATTAACTGTTTTTCATACAAACAGAGTTCTTTTGGTGAACTGACATGATTCAATAGTTCTTTGCAAAGGAAAAACTACAAATGCTCTTATTTAATGCTGGCAACTTTACTATGTGCTTTTTAATGAAAACATGATACCAGTAATATTACTATGAGCTTCTTTAAATGAAAGCATTTGTAGCATGCAATAGTTTTACCAGTGCTTTTTTTCCAGTGAATTAGCCTGGTCTATCCATACTAAAGTCAAGCTAACCCACTGGATGATAGATGATAATTGTATTTTTTAAACTGTTTGGTCTAACATTGCTACATACTCAAGTGTGCTAGCTTGCACTGCATTTGAATTGTTTTGACTGCTGTTTTAGCTACTTTTCTGTATATATAAAAAAAAAATTCTTTGCCTGTAACTAGTGTAGTCCAGATTCTGATTTGCTGTATCCAGGACTGTATGTAAGCTTCTGAGCCCCCCCCCCCCAAGCTTTCTGTGTTGGAGAGAAGCCTTCTAGCTTATCAGTGGGAGTGGTAAGCACTAGGTAACCTATCTACCACATAAGGAGTGGTTCTGGCCCAGAAATTGTAGTTATTGGCCATTTGGGCAGTTTTCCATCTCTCTCAACTTTCTGATTAAAAAGCCCCATTTGCACTTGTTTCCCCCCTTTCCTGTAACTAGTTTAGTCCAGATACAGATTCTTACTTTTAGCACTTATTTATTTATTTATTCCAGTTTGATGACCGGAGTGGTCCACTGGGCCTGGGGAGCCCGTTTTCAGTGGAGGCCCGGGGAAAAAAGCTCCACAATACAAAGTTTAATTACATGATTATTTACAAAGAAAGTTAGGATTACAAACAACAGGTAGCATTCTAAAGAAAAAAGAGAAAAAACAATATTTACAATTTAGTTAACTGGACTTAGGGAGCCTACTTTCAGTGGAGGCTCGGGGAGAAAAAGCTACACAATACAAAGTTTAATTACATGAATACTTTCAGTGGAGGCTTGGGAAGAAAAGTTCCACAATACAAAGTTTAATTACATGATTAATTACAAAGGAAGTTAGGGTTGCAAGCAACAAGTAGCATTCAAAGGAGTGAGAAAAAAATAAACAGTTTAGATTCAGGGGTAATAACAGGCATATAGTATCGTGGCTAGATTTTGCTGTTTGGTTACATATATAATCAACAATTTAAAGTGAGGTTAGGAAGGTAAGAAGATTAGCCTGGAGTAAAGGGAGAAGAGAGCTTGAGATGAATGGGTGGAAGAGTACAACTGCATTTCCTGTTTAGATAGAGGTAAGAATGAAGTTGAGTTTTGAAGTTATTAAGGTTGTCACAGGTCCTCAGTGTGGAGGGCAGAGCATTCCATTTTTTAGCTAGGGAATAAGATAGCAGTAGCTGCCCAGCAGGGCGCTTGGGTTTATTGATGGTGATCAAGTTTTGATGGATAGATCTAAGGGGTCTGAGGGGGTTATAATGTAGCAGAATATTGGATAGTGCAGGGCACTTAGTAGGTTGGAACAATAATTTGTGGGCTGTGGTGATTTGGTGAAGGTTAAGTAGATTGGGGAGTTCAAGCCAGTTTAGTGAGTGTAGGGATGTGCAGTGATGAGAGGAGGATTTTGCATTCGTGGCGAATCTGGATATTTTATTGCAACATACTTCCAATTTGGAGGTGAGTGTGGAAGATAAATTAGTGAGCAGAGGAGAGCCATACAGTAGAGAGGGAAGTAGACAGGTTGTGGCGAGAGTTAGTCTGGTGGAAGGAGAGAGGAAGTGATTGTTTCTGTAAAGTAGGCCTAGTTTTATGTGGGTTTTCTTGATATTTAGCTGGATGTGATTGTTAAATTTTAGGTGTTCGTCAATGGTTACACCAAGAAGTTTGGCGGAGGGTACGACTTTGAAAATGGAGTTGTTAAGGCTGGTGATTTGTAGTAAGTTTTTGTCCATAGGGAAGGATTTTGAGGGAGAGAATAGAAGGATCTTAGTTTTGTTGGCATTTAGTGAGAGGTGATTTTGGAGCATCCAATTTTCAGTGGTAGAGAAAGCAGTCTGAGTTAAAAATTGGAGATCTTTTAGGTTAGACGCATGCCAGATCAAAGTGGAATCATCAGCGTATTGCACAATTTTGGCATTAGGTATGGCTTTGTGGAAGTTGTTAATAAAGATACTGAATAGCAAAGGGCCAAGAACTGAACCTTGGGGTACTCCAGTGGGGGTTTGGAGGAAAGTGGAGGTGGCCTGGCCCCATTTCATGGCTTAGGATCTATCAGAAAGGTAGCTGGAGAACCAGGAAAGAGTTTTATGGGAGATGTTGAGGTTAGACAGATGATTTAGTAGGTGACTATGGGAGATGGTATCGAAAACTTTAGATAAGTCTAGCAGAACAGAGGATACCATATTACCCACAGTCACGAGCAAAACTGACAGAATGTAAGAAGGAGAGAAAGGCGGAGTTGGTACTGTGTCCTGGACGGAAACCGTGTTCGGTAGGGAAGAGTAGTTGGTGTTTGGTAAGGAATGGCAGGAGTTGCAGATGGATACATTTTTCAAGAATTGTGGAGATTGGGGAGAGGATGGCTATGGGGCAGAAATTGGAGGTGTTACAATTTTTGCCACCCTTGTGAAGTGGAAGAATAAAAGCAGAACGCCATAGTTTGGGTACATATGATTCAAGTAGTGATCTATTGATCAGGATGCTGATAGGAAGAGCAATACTGTCAGAGGCTATTTTTAGGAAAGAGGTAGGAATGTTGTCAGGGGCATTGGAGCAAGGTTTTAGTTTAGCGAGAAGTTTCTTTATTAGGTTGGTGGAGATGGGTTTGAGTTCAAAAGTGGGGGGGAGGAGGGAGGGGAGGATTGAGCAGTAGGAGGTGGAGGGTTATTGTTGGTAAAGGTCTTGATTAGCTCAGCAATAGAAGAGGTAAAGAAGGTATTGAACATTATTGCAATTTCAAGGTCAGATTTGCTGGTGTCAGGGCAATGGTTATTTGTACCAGGCCTAAGGAGGGAATTAATAGAATTCCAGAACTGTTTGGGGTTTTTTGTGTGATTTGCTTGTAGTTTGATGTAGTAATACTTTTTGTCTTTAATAACTTGTTTTTTGGCTTGGTTTCTCAGCTGTTTCTATTTAAGTAAGATTTCTGGCTGTTTATGGTGGAGGTAAGCTTTCCAGGTTTTCTCTCTTTGTAGCATATTTTTTTTGGTGTCTTTAGTGAGCCTTGGAGTGTTTTTTGTTTTAATTATTTTTGTTCTTATTGGTGCTAGGGAGTTAAGGCCAGTTATGAATGTAGAATTGAAGTAGTCAACGGCTGCATCTAAAGGAAGAGTTTTTAAGGGGTTCCAGTTAGTAAACTTAAGGGAGTCAGAAAAAGTAGTAGGGTTAAAGTTATAGATGTTACGGGTATGAATGAAGTGGTGGGAGTGTGGGGAAATAGGTGTAGCCCGATGGATGAAGGCAGGGAGGTGGTCTCCTAATGGGTCAGGAATGATACCAGATTTTAGGACTTTGTTAGGATGGGATACTAGCATCCAGTCTAGTATGGAGCCTGGGGGGTTGTTTTTGTTAGGTCTAGAAATAGAGTTCGTAAATTGAGTAAAGTTAAATAAATTGATTGATATGGTAGGATTATGGTGAATAATTTTGTTCCAGGCTATATTTACATCTCCCATGATGTAGGTTTCTAGCTTAATGTTGGTGGGGTCCAGGAGAGGATGTCTTCCAAGATGTTAGTGTTATTACCAGGAGGAATATATAGGGAAATGATACAGATGCTCTTATTGTTGTTCAGTTTTAGTAGGCCAGTTACAAGTTCAGCATTACTGAAAGAAGGAATGGGGTTAGGATATGGAGTGATGGACAAGTGGTTGGAGTAGATTAGGGCTACACCACCATCTCTTCGATTTTGGCGGTCAGAACGGAGAGCTAGATATCCAGGGGAAGGAATTCAGAGTCGCTTATATGAGGTTTTAGCCACGTTTCGGAGATGGCTACAATGTCAGGTGAGTTGTGATTGAGCCAGGTGTGAAAGTGGGTTAATTTATTATTCACACTTTGGGCACTGATGATGAGGAATTTGAGGCATTTATTGGTGGATTTGTTGTTGCTGTTAGGGTGGTTTGTAGGAGAGAAGTTTGGTCCTGGATTGGGGTGAATGTCACTGGCTAAGCAAAGGTGCATGAGAAGGGGAATACGTTTATATGGTTTACACTTAAATAAAGGTGGCTGGTAGAGAATAGGTTTAGATTTGCAGTATTTAGTGGAGCTTGAGAAAAGTTTTACTTTTAAGAGAAGGATAGGCTGGGAGGGAGCTAAGGAGGCTGAGATGTTGTGGAAATGGGCTGAGAGGGAGGGGTGGGGAGGTAGTGGTGATGGGTGTAGATGAATATTGGTGTAGGAGGTGGCATGGTAAAGAGGTAGTAGAAGAAGGATAAGGATAGATGTTGAGGTGAGGATGAGAGGAGGAAGAGTGAGCATGGTAGATGAAGCCTGACAGAAGTGAATAAAGGGGGAGGGTAATATGAAGTAATGTGGGATGGGGGAGTGGTAGTGAGGGACAGGTTGGTTGGGGGAGGTGGAAGAACAGTGTTTGAGGATTGGCTGGTGGAGAGGGAGGGTTTGTAGAAGGAGAATAAATGGAGGAGCACTGGGGCGGGTGGGAATTGGGGGCAGGGTAGGGGAGCGGAGCGAGCCCGCAGGGTGAACGGAGCGGGATAGAGCAGCAGAGTGAGAGAGACCAGCTGAAAAAGTATCAGCCACTACTGTTCACAGTATAGGTAAAGTATATTATTTGGAAGAAGACTATGAAAAGCGTTACTTTTATGTAAGAACAAAGAAAAAAAACAAATATAGGGGAGCTTTGCTCCTTAGTTAGTTTGAGGTTAGGTAGGGGGTTAATATCAGGGTTTAGAGAGCATGGTTTGGGATTTGGGAGGCTTTGTTAAGTTACAGGCAAATGGTAATGCTGGACATAGGGCTTTAAAAGTGATACAAGCTATAGGCTGAATAAGTGCTGCCACCTAGTGGAGAAAGGAAGGATAGCAGTCAGGAAAAAAGAATACAATAGGAAAGGCTCTTTTAGATAAGTCTCTCTTAGATTATACTACCTAGATTTCAGAGACTAGAAATCAGTGAAATACAGGTGGGAGGGGGGTAGTAGTGGTCTGCGGTAGGCTGCTGATTCACACACACGGAAGGACAAGCTAACAAATAGGTAGTCTAAGATAAATGATTCTAGTGCATGGCTACATACATTCAAATGGAAATATTTATGGGAGTCCGCACTGAAGTTCTTTTCCTTGAATTGCCCAGACTAGCAGGCAGGAATGTCCAGGAAAAAACTGACAAGAGGTTTTGCAGGAGGAAGTTCTTGTACTCCAGGGGTTGGGAGGGACCTTCAGGAGTGGAGTACGGGAGGTGAGCGAAGCAGCACTACCGCGTAACCAGCTCAGGAAAAGAAGCGAAGAGGTAGCACCTAGCCAGGAATTTTGTGAAATTTGCTTATTCGTGATCAGCACTTGTTCAGAACTTGTAAGTACTAAATAACCTACTAATTACTACAGCACTCAACCTTCCTCATTACCTAGAGGAAAACAGTTTTGGTACTTACTTTCCTCACTTGCTTAGAGAAAAACAGCTCTTGTAGTCGCTAGAGGAAAATAGTTTTTTTTTTTATTCAGGCATGTCCAAGGGTCGGCTCCCAGTGTTCTCAACTGTCTATCTGATGAATCTGGGCATCTTTGGGCAATGCAGAAATTGCCTCATGTACACAGACAACCCTCTTCTCCTACCACCCAACACTGCAACCTGTGAGAGATGCACTTATCTAGCCAAACTGGAGGTAAAGCTTTCTCCAATCAAGACTGAACTTGACAGTCAAGAGGAGAAGGTAAACACTTGCACCACACCACACTCATCACATAGTCTCACTAAATCTACACCACCAAAATTGACACACAGAAACACAAAAACATTCGCGGAGGCTCTCAATAATAATCTGCTCAAGCAACAGAGACCTCCAAAGCAGAAATGCAAGCAACCTCCACCCCACAACACAACCCAAATGACACGTAGCCCGCAAACTCAGTGTGCCACTCAACCACAGCCAATATGGCAAAACAACGTACCCAACACACTAGTCTTAGGTGACTCTATAGTCAGGCACACTGATGTCCCACTCACCAGGCTAAACAAGGAGAAGGTTACTGTCAGCTGCCTGTCGGGTGCCAGGATACGCCACATAACTCACGCACTCAGGTCACTCCACAACAAGTACAAATATGACTCCCTCATTGTCCATGTTGGTGTGAATGACCTGAGATGTACCTCCCTGGACTACATGAAGAGAGACATGGAAGAGCTCTCCGATCTTGTAGCCCAGGCAGGTATGACCCTAGCCCTGAGTAGCATTCTGCCATCACCCAGAATGATGCTGCAGTACAAGGACAAAATGATTGACTTCAACAATTGGCTAAGCTTTTGGTGCCATTCTAAAGGGATACAGTAGCTGTCTGCCTGGGATGACATGGTCGACAGACCACGATGCTTTGCCAGAGATGGCCTGCACCTGTCACCCCTGGGATTCCGGATACTGGCTAAGGATCTTGCCGCCCCTATAGTGCCTTTTTTAGGAAAAGTTCAAATGACAAATTCACCACCATAACAGGAACAGGCAAGCAAAAACTGAGGTTGATGCTACTCAATGCTAGAAGTCTAAATCTCAAAATGCACTCACTCAAGGCACTCCTTAAAATGGAGAACATCAATATCTGTGCAGTGACTGAGACCTGGTTCAAGGCTCCAGGGAGCACCCCTGCACTACCATGCTATAACTCATACCATACTTTTCGGCCATGTAACCTGGACCGGAACACCAAAGGCGGAGGTGTGTCCATATTCATTAAGAATATCCACACCTCCAGGCTAGTTGCTCAGCATAATGCATCCGAGGTTATCCAAGTGCAACTAACTCTGGGCAAAACTGCAATCCAAATTGTAGCTTGCTACAGATCACCCATCATGCCCCAGGATTCCCACTCCTCTTTTCTTGATGTACTGGAAAATATTAGGGTTCAACCAAATACCCTAATAATGGGCGATTTCAACTACTCCACCATTAACTGGGAAAACCACTCATGTACCAACTCCTTTGCTTAACGCTTTCTGGAATTCAAACTCCAATGCCCTGGATCAACTTATCCACACCCCCACCAGGGTCAACAATATCCTGGATCTAGTCATTACCAATATGAGTGACCGGTGTTCCACACCTGAAGTCAACACCTCATTGGTCCACTCCAACCATAAGCTAATTACCCGAGATATCTGCACCCTGCCTCCACCCCCCCCATTAAGGAAACCATGGTAAAAAATTTCTCCAAAGCCAACTTCATGCTTCTTAAGACAGAAGTGGTGAACTTTATGACATCCATGCAGATGGACAATACAGTTACGACTACTGAATCCTACACAACTGCACTTTATAAGCACTTACATGAGTGCATGGATCGTGCTATCCCAAACAGAACCAAGATGCTATCCTCCAAAAAAAGGAAGCCAATCTGGTGGTCCCCTGCCATAAACAAACTGTACAACAGAAGGAAGAAACTCTTGCAAAAGATAGTAAAATCCCACGAGTGGAGGAGCTCCCTGGTCAGCCTCAGTAAGAAGCTGCGATCCCTGATAAACTCCTCCAAAGCTAGTTACGAAAACAAAATCGCCACTGATTCTAAAGACAACCGCAAAGCATTCTAAAGCTATGTCAAGAATCTCAATGGCAACACTCAGATCTGCTTTGAGTTACAGCACAATGGCACTAAATATACAGACCCAACTGATATTGCCAACATTCTGGCAGATAGGTTCAGTGCTAACTTTACCCCCCTCACCCCCTAAAGAGCCCATCTCTATACCAGAAGACTGCAAAGTTCCTGTAATCATGGCTGCACAGGTAAAAACCACACTCTCCAAAGCCAAGAACACAGCATCCATGGGACCAGACAACATCCCAGGCTGCTTTCTGCACGAACTACAGAACGAACTGGCACCCCACCTAAGTACCATGTTCAATCATAGCCTCACCTCAGGCTTTGTGCTTGCTGAATGGCGCACAGCAATGGTTATCCCACTCCACAAGGGGGGAGCCACCACGGACCCCGGGAACTACCACCCCATTAGCCTGATGAGCCTGGTCTGCAAGGCCATGGAACGTATCATCATGGAACTTATGTACAAAGATATTGGTAATCTCCAAACTCTGGATCCCACCCAGTTCAGGTTTGTAAAAGGCAGATCATGTCTCCTAAACCTGATAGACTTCTTTGAAGCAGTCACCAAAGCCGTAGACAAGGGTAAGCTGGTTCACACAGCCTATCTAGATCTTGCCAAGGCTTTTGACACCATCTCCCACTCTGGAATTATAGATAAACTCACTAATCAAGGTATAAATCCCTATGTCACAAGATGGGTTGCCAACTGGCTCACTGACAGAACCCACACTGTGAAAGTAGCAGACTCCAAATCCGACTTCAGACCAGTGACAAGTGGAGTACCACAGGGTTCAGTCCTGGGTCCTCTCCTGTTTGGTATCTACTTCTCTGAAGCACAGGCCAACACAGAAGGTCTTTGGTTAATGAAGTTCGCAGATGACTGCAAACTAGGAGCCATAATCAAAACTCCTAACGATGTGGACATCCTACAAAAGGGCCCAACTGAGACAGATGCCTGGTGTCAAAGCCATGGCCTTAAGCTCAGTGCCAAAAAGTGCACTGTCATCCCCTTTGGTAAAAACTCTGTACCCATGACCTACAACATAGGCGGTAGTATACCTAATACCGAAAGTGTGATTAGAGACCTTGGGACACAGGTGGATAGTAGTCTCTCCTTTGATAATCACATCACCACAGTAGTCAGGAAATCCTTCTACATGGCACACCTCATCACAAAAGGTTTCTCATCCAGAAAAAAAGAGGTCATTGTTCCCCTCTACTCATCACTCATTAGACCCATTATAGAGTACAATGCCCCTTTTGGTATGTACCTCACAAGACATCTACAACAACTGGAAAGGCCGCAGAAATACCTCACAAAGAAGATTACCGGCCTCAAACAGATGTCCTACGCAGACCGTCTCAAAAAACTCCAGCTTTACTCCGTCGCATATCGCCTACTCAGAGGTGATCTCTGCCTAACATACAAAGCTATGTCAAACCCAGAGCTGTTGGACATGCTCCACTTAAAGAAATCCCAATCCCTCCGAGCTACACGCTCTAGGGACCTAAACCTTGTCACCACATTAAACAGAACATGCCAGAGGGATAGATTCCTGTCCCAGAGACTTCCCATACTCTGGAATAAACTACCTATCTATATCAAACAAAGCTCCTCATTAGCACTCTTCAAGAAAAATCTTGATGATTGGATGGGAAATAGGAAATTCACCCCAGAGATCACCTCTGTGGCTCTGCTCGACAGTGGCACAGGAAAATAATTTTCTTGGGTGGCAAAAGCCAGGGTACCTTTTTGGCTGGGTTTGTATAGGCCCCAGGGCCGATAGCCTAGTACCTACCTATGAACCTATGCATGCAGATTAAGTTCATAATTGTGTAGCACAAAACTGCACTTGCAGGTGTTAACAGTTTTCTTTTCAGTACTATAAAAACACAACTCCTTTAACATAGCAAGACACTTTCTAAAAAGCAACGGAGATCTTGCATTCTCCATTGCTGTAACAAAAAAAAAAAAAAAGACATACTAATGGACAAAAGTCCGGGGGACCGGACCTTTTTCCATTAGTATAAGTCTGATTTACAACAGGCACACTGACCAATCAGCGTGCAAGTTTTGGAATATTAATGGGTGTCATTGTATAATAACCATTTCATAATAGCTGAGTTGCTACAACTTCAAAAGAAAGAACTCCAAAAAGGAATGGGGGATGCCAAGTTTCTGTTTAAGCTCATCAATGTCTTTATGTGAAAATTTAGAAGAAAACAATGTCTTACTAACTGGCGTAAGGAGACCACCTGGAGGAATCATTCTTCAGAATCAAAACACAGATTAAAAAGGAGGCAGTATAAGAGAGATGTACAGTTTACTTTCCTTCAAATGTTATGTTTCTTCTGCCCAAACATAAGAAAGCAGACACTAAGAGGTATAAATCATTATCAGCTGATGCAATGTAATACTCTAATGGAGCTTAAATAGTGCAACATACCTGATTAGACAAAAAAAAAAATCATATTACTGTATGAGCAAACATAACAACGTCAAGTTAATTTTTGCATTATAGAACAGTATAATATTTTTGGAAAAATTCTAATGTCAAAATTATCATTAAGATCTGAAAGAAGCATTTTCAGTTCACTCTTTTATTGTCAAGTGTTGCTTTCATGTTTCGTCTCTTGGGGAAAAGGAAAGGCAAAATTCTATCATTTCCCAGAAGTTTAAATGCTACTGTCGTATTAGAGAGTTTACTGTCGCAAATGCTTTAAGTGTGAAAGATTTTTACAGTGACAGCGGAAATCTTATGCTTTTTGTCCTTATATGACACACAGCCTTTCCAACACAGTATGTAACATCACATGTACACTAGGTTATAAGGCCAACGGCATCATGTATACCTTATCTTCAGCCTGAACCCGAGTCTTGAATGCTTTTATTTTAACATACGTCAAGAATCCTTATAAAAGTAGGTGGAAGACCGGATAGAGGAAACTGTACAGGGTAACAAAAGCTATAAAATGTTAGATATTTGTAAGGGAGTTTTGGCTTGTTAAAAGCTTCTGTAATGAGGATTCTGAATAAAGCATTTTGACAAAGCAAATGTTACATTAAAACATGTATTCTGTGTCATTCCAAGATTTCAACTTTATCTTTAATTTTAAATAATTTATGCCCCTTTTTAAATACTATCTCCTTCAGTAATAATAGAAAGGAGACATCATGCGCTGGTCAGTTCTTTCCTGGGCTTCTAATCAACCCTGACATAGTCTAAGCATACATTAAGTTCATATTTGAGGTTCAAAGGTTATTACTTGTAAGTTGATCAGGTTTATCATTTAAAGCATAGCCTGTGCAAATCTCACTACTTGTTACCTCTTTACATAAGGGATTGTTGAGGAAATCTGGAGCATGCTTACAGCTACTCATCCATTCATTTAGGCTGTGCTTGAAGAGGGTTAACCTGCCAATTTGTTTAATATGATGGGGACGTCTGTTTTAATGAAAAGGGATTATTTAGGACAGAGAGATCCCACCAGCAGGTTCAAGTTATACTGCAGTGGAGGTTTAGTTCTCCTGCATGGGTATTCATGGCATTAGTAATTTTGCATGCATGTAAGAAGTCATGCAGGGTCAATTGAGGCCTTGCAGGGTATGAAAAGGTAACCCAGAGGGGATCTGTATGAGATGGAAAAGAGATAGACCTTTAAGGCATTCTTATTATAATATGGAGTTCAGGCCTTTGATTTTCTTCATGAAGAAATGCTGGGTTCTTTCATGTTGGTTCATGTGTCTGAATAAGTACATGCCAAAGTGAACATTATATTCTATTATGAGCCTAATAAGGGAGAAGTAAAAGGAGATTATAACAGCCTTAGAACCGAAAGATATATAATCAGTGGAGTTAGACAGAAATATTTTTAAATGCTTTTAGATAGATGGGTGGTCAAAAGAGAGTTCACTGCCTACAGAATTTGCTTGGTCCCTAATAACTGCACCAGGTTTGGTGGGATTGTCATTTATGTGATGTGTGTGGGCAGTGGAGTGGTGCAACAGTTAATGTCACCTCACAGAAAGTTGTTCTCTGGTTTGTTTCTCAGCTGGGGTGCCTTCTCTGCAGAGTCTGCATGTCCTCCCTGCATTCGCGTGGGTTTCCTCTGGATACTCCGGTTTCCTCCCACTTTCCAAAGACGTGTCTGGAACATTTCTCCCAGAGCCTCCACTGAAAACAGGTTGTGTCCTTGTCAGACTTACCCAGTCAAGAAATGTTAATTAAATAAATAAATAATGTGGTAAATGCATGGGTGCCCATGTTTTCCAAAGAACACAATACTGTACTTTTTAGCATTTAGTTTTTGTCTATGGCCCTGCCACAATTTGTTTGTATGTGGTAATCCCTCTTGTAGGATATGGAGTGCTCTGGTGAGCTGAAAACAACTCCACATTTGCAGCCATTTGCAAAACTGATCAGCCAAAAGACCCATGACATCATCCTGGATGTCAAAGAAATAAATTCCAAATAGGAGTTTGACCCATTATGGAGCTCTGGAAAACCCTACTAGTAATAAGCCTTTCAGGGGCATTTGTGGCCAGTCCTAATTTGTTGGGTTCTGTCTGTGAGCCAATTACCTGTTCAAAAAGGTTTGCATTAACTTTGATAATCTGTCTATAATGCCCGAATGTGGACTAGAAATAAAGGCCTTATCCACGGTGAGCTATGCTGCATGCACTGGTATGGACTCATCCAATGCCACACTTGCTTTTTCAAATAAATCCACTAGGTTAAGCAGGTAGGACTTTCCATTCAAAATCCTAAATTGGTTTGGATCAAGGGCTTGTTAGCTGCCAATATCTTTGTTTGTGAGGTGCAGAAAGATATGTTCCATCGGATAAGGCTGGTAAGGCTTACTGGTCTATAGCTGCTATGATCTGTGGTGGGATCATCCTTCTGTAGTGGAAAAACCACAGCTCTTATCCACACTTCTGGGATGAAACCAGTGAGGGAATGATGTTCAAAAGATTAAGGAGTGGGGCAGTGTTTCATCTGGCAAGTACACACTGGGCAATAATATCCAGCCCCACAGAACTAGTGTTATTTTACCTCTGAGAGAGCCTTTAAGAGTTGCTATGAGGTGATTCTTGATGAGGGGAGTTATGATGTCACATGGTAGGAAGATGGTGAAGGAAGATGAGAACAAATTAGAAATATGTTAGCTAGGTCCTCAGGGGATGAGTGTGTGTTATTACTATTTATCAAATCAGTACAACGCTAGGTAATGTTCTTAAGGTTTCTAATGTAGTTGAAAAAGGAACTATGGTTGCCCTTGTTAGAAATAATGATTTTTTTAGTTCTTAACTAACTTTTATAGATTTGATTTTTTTTTGTCAAGTTCTTTAACTCTTTAGTTTACTTTGGGAAAGTATGGTCTTCAGTTTATATCTAATGGTAAGGAAGTTTTCTTTTGATATATAGCTTAATTGTACCACAGTTCCACCATAGGAGTTTGCTCCTAAACTTGGTGTGTTATTTATGTCAAATCAGAACTGATGATTTGATGGAAGCATTGAGATGAGACTAGAAACTTTGGTGGCCACTGGGTCCTCAATGGGGTGTAGGATCATAAATTGTGCCAGGACATCAGCTAACTGCAATAACTGTGCTTTGGAGAGGGCATTTTGGGTTAGGTCTTAATGGTGAAAACCACTGAATGGTGATCAGATTTGATCAAAGATGGGCAAACATGGAGCAAAATGTTGCTTCATTTGTGATGACCAGGTTCAGCAAATCTGATCTTTTGCTATGGGATTGCACTATCTGGTCTAGAGAGGTTGCCTTACAGAAATCTAGGAATCGTTGTATTTCTTTTTAGTAGTTTAAATCTTCTAACAAACACATGAATTGTTGAAATTCCTAAGCAAAACACTGCTTGGTTCAATATTGAGTGACTCCATCTACTTTAAATGTGCCTTGTGAGTCACTGGTGTCAAAGGAGGAGTTCTGTAGCTAGCTAGGACATGGTAAAGGATCTTACTGACAGTTATTAAGATGTGGTAAAAAGAAATTATGTCTTACCATAATGTTCCATCTGTATTGTTGATCCTCGTTCAGTCATTACGTATGGGTATCGGTTCTGAGCTCGGAACCGAGCCGGCCATTTTCCAAGCTCGCATCAGCTTCAAACTCTTGAGCTAACCTCTTACCCACAATTCCCCTCTCCCTGTTACCTCAGATTGAATTTGCAAGGTAAAGAAGGTAGAGGTTACATCTGGTCAAATAACCTAAGAGAACTGGATGGTGAGATCCACTAGAAACCACAGGAGGGGGAAGGAGGGAGGATCGTAATGACTGAACGAGGATCAACAATACAGAAGGAACGCTATAGTAAGACATAACTTCTTTATCTGATATTGTTAATCCTCATTCATTCCTTACGTATGGGACAGAGTCCCCAGCTACCTCTATTCCAGGGAGGCTCTCATGGAAGGACATTCCTGAGCACCATAGAACCGAAAGATGCTCTTCCCCTGGAGGCCAAATCCAATTTGTAATGATTGATGAAGGTATGAGGCATAGCCCAAGTTGCAGCTGCACAGATGTCATGTACAGAAGCTCTGGCATGGAAGGCAGCAGAAGTTGCCACCGACCTTGTTGAATGAGCTTTCATGGTAGTAGGCAACGAGATATTGCGTTGTGTATAGATGGTCACACAGTCCTTCAACCATCAAGCTAATGTGACCTTACCAACAGACGATCCCAATCTAGGTCCAGAAAAGGCCAAAAATAACTGGTCAGATTTACGAAAGGGTTTAGTCCTGTTTAGGTAAAAACGGATTTGCCTGTGTATATCAAGGGTATATAGGCAATACTCTCCTCTGTTTGAATGGCTGGGAAAGAAAACTGGCAATTCAATGGCTTGATTAATGGACATTTCAGAGATCACTTTAGGCAGAAATGACGGATTAGTTGTCAGAGACACTCTATCTCTATGAAAAATCAAGTATGGACTCTTGATACATAAAGCTTGAAGTTCAGAAATATGTCTGGCAGAAGTAATAGTGACCAAAAACAAGGTTTTCCATGACAAATACTTGAGGTCGCAAGAAGAGGCTGGTTCAAAAGGTGCCATTGTCAGAGCTTGTAGAACTAATGATAAATCCCATGGTTGAATAGGTTCTCTAAAAGGTGGCTTCAGATGATTCACACCTTTTATGAAGGTCTTGCACAATTTATGGGACATGAGGAATCTTGGACACCCTCATGAAAATTAGAAATTGCAGCCAAATGAACTCTAATGGTAGAGGCCGATAGACCCTATTGAAACAGGTCAGCCAGATAGTCTAGTATTATCGACACTGGTGCTGAAAAGGGGTCTACTTGTTTATCTTTCAGCCAACAGGTAAATCTTTTCCACTTGCTCAGATAAGTAATTCTAGTGGAGAACTTATGAGAAGCAATAAGAATATCACGTACTGGTAAAGAAAGATCATTCTGCCTGACAATCAAGGGAATTGGTGTAGCCAAACAGTTAGCTTTCAGGCTGTTCAGGTTGGGAAGAATCAGGTTCTGTGGGTGTGAGATCAACTCCGGGATTGGATGGAGGATCCATGGTCGATCTAGTAGGTGAGGCCAAAGGAATGGGAGCCCAATCTGTCGTGGCCAATATGGTGCTATGAGGATTACCTTGCTCTTCAACTGCCGGGCTTTCTTCAGAAACTGGGGAATGAGAGGAAAGGGTGGAAATGCGTAGAGAAGACCCGAGGGCCAATCGTGGACTAGAGCTCCCCTGGGTGACAGTCCCGGAGGGGGAACCAGGGCGAAGTAGTTGCTGCATTTGTAGTTAGCCGGGGATGCAAAGAGGTCGCAGCAAGGATGGCCCAGCGGTGGAATATCTCCGCTGCTATCAAGGGATTCAGGGACCATTCATGAGGTTGCAGAATGCACCTGCTGAGTCTGTCTGCTATCACGTTGGAACTCCCGGGAATGTGCATTGCTAGTAAGAAAACGGTTGGTAGCCATCGCCCATTGCCAAATCCTCATGGCCTCTCAACAAACTTATTGCTCCAATCAGCAAAGTCTTTCCCCATAAGCAAAACAAAAAATGCATGGCATAATCAGCTCAGTAGCTGATGCTGTTCAACAGGTCAGAATAAAAGAATCCACACTTCCTGTTCTTGGAAGGATTGGTTGTAAGATCAAGTGCAGTACCTGAAAGTCACAGCAGATGAAGTTTGAGCACCTCAATGCAGCATAGCCGAATGAATTCATGAGTATCTATAGAAAAGCCACAAAGACATAAGAAACATACAGAAAACTTATCACAGGCAGTATATAGATATCAGAATTGAACCCCAGATCCTAGACTTCCATACAATACACACCCCAAAATGTTCATATCATCCAGTCATGTCCTTAGCAAGCCATTAGCTCACATTTTCAGTCTTTCACTTCAAACCAAAACTTTTCCACAGAGTTCAGACATGCCCTGATTATTCCACTTCCCAAGTGTCCCTCCCCTACCACAGCTAGCAAATTCTGCCCCATTGCTAAAGCTCTGGAAAAACTGTGTATGATCAAATACTCAAATACATTACAAAATATATCTTTACTGACAGGCAGCATGTCTTCTATCCAAACTTCAATATTCTTAACAGTTATTTACTCACTGCCAGATTCAATTCTGTCCAGCTTCAAGAAAGGCAAACATACTGTACTGGTGCTATCTTTCTAGACCTTAAGAGAGTTTCTGATATGCTAATAACAACCAAGATAAAAATGCCGGGTAACAAAGTAAAGATGAGACACTGGCACTTCCCCACCTACCTGTTAAAATAGAAGAATTTAAGGAATGGGTAGTGGAAATTTTTCAAGAGTAATTAGGGAAAATAAGACACTTTTTCATAAGTTATAGCTAGTGACTGGGATAAAATAAAAGTGGAGTTTAAAAAACAGGAGAAATAAAAGAAAAAGATATAGTTAAGAAGTAACAACAATTATTCAGAGAGGCTGACAAAGGCTAAAATATTGCAGAATAAGGGGAATCTCACAAAACAAGAAGAGGCCGAACTGCATAGTGGTAAAAAGAAAACAAGGCAGTATATGCATAATATGCATGCATTTAGAAAAATTGCTGTTAAGTAACTGTTTTGATAATTTCAGAGCATAAAAACATTTAGCTCAACTTAGGCAACAACAGAAAGTAGAAAGCCTTGTTGCCAAACCTAGGGAGCCTATAACAAGAAAAAATAACTACAGATCTTATAGAAGTATTAAGAGATGTTTCAGAAATTTTATGAACATTTGTATAAAGCAGTGAAATGTGGAAACAAGACAAGTATGTCAGTGTTAGAGGGAAATGAGGCTCAACAACTAACAGTTAAGACAGGAGAAGATGAGATAAAAACAGTTATGTATACTCGATCTGCAGGAAGGTCTCCAGGAATTCCTGTAGAAGTCTGGAAGCTGAGGGGGGCATATGAAGAAGATCTGGAGGGTTTTGTTTAACAGCATTTTAAAAGGAGGGGAAACACCAACATCCAGGAAGAAAGCTGTTGTGGCTCTAATGCCTAAGGACTTTAAAGACTCATCAAACCTAACTTCATAAAGGCCCTCTTCAATTTTAAATCATGATTGTGAAGTGTTTATTGTCTATAATAACTAACAGAATGGCAAAGGTTTTGCCAAAATTGATAGATATTGATCAATGTAGTTTTGTGGAGGGGAAGCAAACATCTGACAACATTAATAGAACAATGATAATCCAGAGGGAAGCAGAATATAAGAGAACACCGTTGTTGGTGGGTCTTGATGTAGAGAAAGCATTCGACAGAGTAAGCTGAGATTTTTATGAGAAGAGCAATGGAAGTATTTGCATTCCCTGATACAACAATAAGGTCGATTAGGAGGATATATGAGATATTGGATACAAAAATTAAAGTGGGAAGGCTCCTCTAGAAGTTGTGCCTGAAAAGGGGAACCAGACAGGGGTGTCCTCTTTCTCCTTTATTTGCATTACATTTCGAGCCATTGGCAAAGAAAATAACGGACTCAGAAATTCTGGATATAATTTGTACGATAATCAAGAAAAGTTGGCTTTATTTGCAGATAATTTTATTTTGTACCTGATAAAACCAGAAAAAGGATACATCAGTGTTGTGCAATATTCTGTGACAGTTTCATACATTTTTAGAATATAAAATTAATTAAGACAAAACACAGGGAACAGCTGTAAACTATGTAACAGCTATAAACTACGTACCCACAAATTCAACAATATCCATATTTATGGGGACAAGATACAATGAAATACTAAGGAGTACAGGTTAAAAAGGATTCTGTTTTGGCAGCCAAGGACATGTGGGAAGAGACTAAACAAAAGATAATAAAAAACTGGGAAACTGGATGCTCCCGTTTATGGATATGGATAAGCAAGATACAAGCAGTGAAACTGTTTTCAGTCCCTTTGGTTTTATATACAGCTTAGGCCTATTTTTTTTATCAACCAGAGGAGAAGTTGTAGATAGTAATTAATAAAGAGCTGAAGGATTTGCTCTAGGAATGGGAAGAGGGCACAGTTTGAGAGGGGATAAGCTAATCCTTCTAGTGGAACAAGGTGGTTTAGGATTACCCGATTTGAATGGATATTTTAGAGCTACACAGTTAAGGCTCATATATAACACAAGCAAAAAGCTATAATTCACAGTGGAAAGGGATGATGATGAAGTTGGGGGGAATTCAAGAAATAAGTGGGATTTTGGATGCAGATACTTAAGGAGAATAACAGCAGCAATACAGAAAATTGTATTTGTAAAGTAACAGAAAGCATTCTAAGAACTATGTTACCATGAGAATGGAAAAAGGAGATTCTGCCTATAGGGATGGCTGAAATTAGGGCTAAAGAGAACAGGCAAGATGAGGCTGGAATTTACTGCAGAAAACTAGGAAAGAACATATGTTCCCAGTTAACTCTTTCTTTTCCCATCATACCTCCAACATTTGCCATCCACCTGAGGAAACATTCTTTGCAAGCAAAGATCCTAAATCTTCTAGAACTCTGTTGCATATTTGGGAGCCATACATATGTCCTCCCATTGTTTCTTTGTGAATTGCTTACTAATCTCTCTTCCCAATCTTTTCTAGCCTCCTCTGATTGATCCCTACAGATATTGTGCAATATTTTATAAGCCTTACTAGTTATCTATTTTTTTAACCATAGCTTCTATTCTAGATTCAACTAAAAACTATACCACAGCAGATTGTTCACTTAGGATTCCCCCATCCCTTTTCTCTTTGCCTATACTCTGATATCAGTGCCTGATAGGGAAAGCAGTATCTAGTCTGCAGTCCAAACGTCTTCTTGGCCTCTTCCCATTCTGTTACCTTTTTCTCACTACTTACTTGCTCCCAGTACCTTAGCATTGGAAGTGTAATGAGTTGGCAGACTTAAAAAACTGTGTGCAAAGTACTCTGTCAGAAATATTGGGTAAACAAATAGATATAACTAAGAAAATTATGGTTTGAGTTAGGATACAGGATTTCAATTGCCTAGACATGGCAAGGCCTTAAGTTTTATCCTGGTGGCCATCAAACAATTACTAAAAAATTGAAATTAAAGTCTAAATCAACTGTACTTGAAGTAGTGAATATTATAACAGCGAAAAACTGGAAGTGGGATCTTTAGAAAAGGGTAGGAGTAAATTATGTAAAGAAAAATGGAAATTGTGGGGGCAATACATGCAAAAAATGTTTTGGAGAGAGTGGGGTTTAATGGAAGATAGAAACTGGAAAATTTATATAATTTTGGGTTGATAAATGTACAAAAGAATTTATCTGTTGTACAATTCTTATAACTGTGAACATATTAACATGGTTTGTTTACTTTCATATAAATGTACGTTTGTCTATGTCTTAAGTGATAATTCAATAAAGGAGCTAAAAAAGAAGGTTTTGGACCAACATACCATATAATCCTACAGCACAGACTTACAGATTAGTTTCTCTTCCAAAGTAGTACTACAGTTTTAAAATTATCTGGACAAACAGAACATTCAGAATGGTGAAAACAATCAAAACCACTCAGACTACTTTGTTGACTAAATCTAATAAAATACCATCTTTGCTGAATAAAAAGATGCAGGAGGATTTTAATGTTATTTGGAATTGGTTACATAGTAATAAGCTCTCCATAAACATACAAGAAATCCACTGTGAAGCTGTTTGGTACAGCTTAAAATCAAAAGAATGTTCATGGACTCTTATCACTGACCAGGCCAGATCCCCCCACCCCCCTCTCACTACCTCACTGTAGAAATATCTAGGTCTCTTACCTTCCATCAAAACCTCTCCTTTCATGCTCATACTGAAGTCTAACTGAAAGTACTAACCCAACTAAAAGTATCTTACAAAATACCTCATTGGCTCTCTTCCGAGGCCAGGCAAACTGCATGTATTTTTATTTTACAGGTTTATAGGCAAGTACTAGGCTAGTTGACCTTGCAGGCCATTTTAAGCCTAGCCCACTTCCCTTCAAACATGAAAATCAAACCACGAACCTTGTATCTATGAGGTAAACATGTAAACCATTATGCTAATCCCCAAACCAAAAGCCTGGCCAATAACCAGAGGTCTGACTCAAACATTATCTTGTGTTAGTAAGGTAAAGACCATAACCATTACACTTTCTATAATAAATGTATTAATATGCGTCTCCCCAGACTGCAATATTACCTCCATATAATTGCCCTCATCTCACTATATTTCACTGTTTACAGGAAAGGAATCAGCAGTAAATGTGTATATGTAAACTGTTCAAGATTTTATACATTTCATGCAGAAACTGCAGCTTACCAGAGCACACCAGAAGCATGGGCTTATGTGATTGAGTTATCAATTTACAGATTCAGCTCACAGAGCTGAACTGAAGATATGATGTTAGACAGTATGACACAGATCAGTTAAATATTATTAGTGACTGTTTTTAAGCAGCAGTGGGTTTTACTATTTATCTGGAGATGTGGACTACAAGAAAAATTACACAGTAATAAACCCTTGCAGCATTCAGTAGTACTGAAAGAGTTAAATGACGTCAGAACAAGGACATTTAAGGTAGTGAGTGGAGATAACTAAACACTGAAGAAATTCATTTCTATAAATTGCAGTTAGATGGTCACAAAGTAAAAGCAGTCAAAGATGTATTAAAAATGCAAGAAATGCTGAAAAATCAGTAGAGTATCAGATCATTACTTTATTTTCATTTGAGTTTATGACCGGGAGAAAAATGCCACTGAGTTTTCCATTTGATTCGGTAATGAAGTTACAGCTTTTCTATTTCCCTATAGAACATTTTCAATTTGGTTACAGACATATACAAATTTATTAGCAAAACAAGTTAATTTCAGGCAAGAAAATGTATACAAAGTCGGGGCAACAAGTAATGTTAATAATTCTTCAAGCTGCAAATGATATTTTAGGAAACTGATATAGCTTTTTGTTCTTTTACAGATACTATACCAGGACAACTTTGTCAATGAATTTTTTTTTTAATTATATGCCCATAGCCTTGCTTCAGGGAACAAGGGCAGTTCTGGAGGCCAAACTATTGTAAGTACAGGATTCAAAACTCATCCTCAACCCTAAAAAAAAAACTACTTTCTTTTTCCCCAAATGACTCTCGCATGAAAAAATTAGAAGTTATGTACCTACCATAACGGTCCATGTTAGTTGTCTTCTCTCGCCTTCTTTCTTGCTGGATGGGTTCGGAGCCGATCCTCGGCTCCGACTCGGCACTTGCTAAGCTCGAGAGTCACTTTTACCAGCTCGAGGCAGCCCCATATCCCATGATGCAAGGCGGTAATTACCCAGATCTCGTTTGGTATCTAGAGGAAAAACTGCCTATAAAACTTTCCATCAAGGAAAGAGGAACAACTAACCTAAAAAGGCTGTAAAGGGAAACCAGGTAATCAAGGACAAGAACTAACTGGTGTCCAAGGAAGAAGAATCTTCCAGAGAAAAAGGGAGATCAAGGTCTGTCCAGGCTAGGGGGACAGGAGGGAGGGACACAAGAAAGAAGGCGAGAGAAGACAACTAACATGGAACGTTATGGTAGGTACATAACTTCTAAATGTTAAGTTGTCAATCTCGCCTTCATTCTTGCTGGATGGGACCGCGTCCCTAGCACCTCTATCCTGGGTGGCTCAATGGAACAGACTCTTGAGAACAGTGGAACCAAAGCTTGCCCTGTCCCTGGAGGCCAAATCCAATTTATAATGAGAAACGAAGGTATGAGGAGTGGCCCAAGTGGCTGCTGCACAAACAGTATCTAAGGGTAGCCTAGCCTGAAAAGCTGTAGAAGTGGCTAGACCTCTTGTGGAATGAGCTTTAGGTTTTGAGCTCAGCTGTTTTCCCCTAAGCTGATAAATGTCAGAAATGGTGGAAGATAGCCATCTGGATAGGGTCACTTTAGAAACAGGGAGACCTTTTTTATTTTCAGCATAAGAAAGGAAGAGCTGATCGGACTTCCTAAATTGCTTCGTTCTGTCCAAGTAATATCTGAGTTGGCGATGAACATCTAGGTAATGTAATTTTTGTTCCGCCCTGTTAGAATAATTTGGAAAAAATACAGGAAGATCAATGGATTGGTTTAAATTTGTCTTAGAAGCAACCTTGGGCAAAAAGGATGGATTGGTTCTTAAGGATACTCTGTCCTTGTGGAAGACCAAATAAGGGGGACGAACACAAAGGGCATGAAGTTCAGACACTCTTCTAGCCGAGGTAATAGCGACTAGAAAAAGTGTCTTCCAAGAAAGAAACTTTAATGAACATGAAGCAGCCGGTTCAAAAGGGGGAAGTATCAAGGATGTCAGTACTAAATTTAGGTCCCACTGTGGTGGAGGATCCCTAACAGGGGGTTTAAGAAGGAACACTCCTTTGAGAAAGGCTTTACAAAGTTTGTGGGACATAATGCTGTGGTCTGCAAACCCGACATGGAAGTTCGAGATTGCTGCCAACTGAACTTTGACTGTGGAAGACGAAGAACCTGAGTGAAAAATTTCTGCTAGGAAATCCAAGACCGACTGAATAGGGGCAGTAAAGGGGTCTATGTTCTTAGATTTTGCCCAAAGGGAAAAGCGTTTTCACTTGCTAGAGTAAATCCTCCTGGTAGAGGACTTAAGAGAAGCTACTATGATATCTCTAATGGGATTAGAGATCATAGGAAGCCTGGCTAAGGAAGGAAGTGAAGCAACCAAGCTGTGAGGTTGAGGGAAGGAACGGACTGGTGCAGTTGACCCGACTGGTGGGTCAGAAGATCTGGAGCTGGGTCCAGATGCTAAGGCTGCACCAAGAGATGGCGATGAAGGAACGGGAACCAAATTTGTCGAGGCCAGTAAGGGGCAATGAGAATCATTTTGGCTCTCAAGACGGTAGCTTTCTGGAGTACTTGTGGTATCAAAGGAAAGGGAGGAAAAGCATAAAGGAGTCCCCGGGGCCAATCTTGGGTAAGAGCGTCTCTGGGGGGATGGCCTGGTAGTGGGAAAAGAGAGAACAAGTCTGGGCATTTGCTGTTTTGAGGTGTAGCAAAAAGATCGCAACATGGGCGGCCCCACTTCTGAAAAATCTCCTCCACTATGGATTGCTTGAGAGACCACTCGTGAGGCATGAGTATAGCTCTGCTCAATCTGTCCGCTATTATGTTGGTTTTCCCGGGGATATGCGTTGCTACCAGAAACCGATGAGAGGAGATCGCCCATTGCCAAAGTCTGAGAGCTTCTCGACACAAGGGATAGGACTTGGTTCCGCCCTGCTTGTTGATGTACCACACGATGGACATGTTGTCTGTGTGAACTGCAATAGTCCCTAAAGGAAGAAAGTTGTTGAGGGCTTGCAATGTTAAAAGCACTGCTCTCATCTCTAGGACATTTATGTGCAGGTGGTATTCGAACGGTTGCCACGTGCCATGAACCATCCTGCCCTGATAATGCCCCCCCCCCACCCGATCAGGGAGACATCCGAAGTGACTGTGGCTACCGGGGCCGGGGAACAAATGGTCTGCCCTGATGGACTAGAGGAGAGGAAATCCACCAGGATAGATGGTTCTTGCAGGTTTGTGTCACCAGGATCTTGTGATGCATGGGAAGCTGCTGGAAGGACCATTGGGTGAACAACATCCATTGTAGGAGACGCATGTAAAAACGGGCCACAGGAAGAAGTGTGATGGCAGCTGCCATGAGGCCCAACACTTTCAGGACCAACCTGGCTTGTACCCTTTTGCTGGATAGGATGATCCGAACGTGGTTTTGGATGTCTAGGATTCTCTGACTTGTTAGGTTTGCTGACATCCGAGTAGTGTCTAGATTTGTGCCTATAAAGGTAATAGATTGGCAGGGCGATAAGGAAGACTTTTCGAAGTTGACTGAAATTCCTAACTGACCGCAGAGACATAGAGTGTAATCTCTGGCTTGGAGAAGTTGATGCCTGGTGGTGGCTGAGAGGAGCCAGTCGTCGAGATACGGAAACACCTGGAATCCTTGACGTCTCAGGTGAGCCATGACCACTGCCATGCATTTGGTGAACACTCTGGGGGCTGTAGTGAGACCAAAGGGCAGGGCTCTGAATTGAAAATGACTGGTCCCCAGCCGAAAGTGGAGAAAACTTCTGGAGCGTCTGTGGATTTTTATGTGATAGTACGCATCCTGAAGGTCTATGGAGCACATCCAGTTGTCTTTGCCCAGAAAGGGCAAAATCGATTGAAGTGTGACCATCCGAAATCTTGTCTTTTTGACAGACTTGTTGAGCCTGCTGAAGTCTAATATTGGTCTCCAGTCTCCCGTCTTTTTGGGGACCAAAAAGAACCTTGAGTAGATTCCGGACTCTAAATGATCTGTTGGTACTGGCTGGATGGCCCTTTTTTTTAGAAGCTTTGAAACCTCTAGTTTTGCAATTTCCCTTAGACCGGGTGGAATGTCTGGAAGGGAACCTTTTTGAGGGAAGGGGCTTTCCTCGAAAGGAATCTTGTAACCCTCGGATATGATCGACTGTACCCATTTGTCTTGAGAGAGGGAAAACCAGGCTTCTGGGTACAGCGACAATCTCCCCCCGACTGCCTCCAAGGGTGGACAGTCGGGCAACACCTCAGGGATGCTGGAAGGGCTTGTCAGAGAGAGGCTCTCTGCTGCCCTGGTTCTGCGGACCCCCTCTGCCCCTAGGGCGGCGTCTATTATTACCCCCTCTGCCTCTGGGGGTAAATTGACCACGTGCGTCAGGCGTGACTCCCTGAGATTTTCGGAACCACATTTTCCCTCCCTTCTGACCTTTGGGGTAAGGTCTAGAAGGGGTGGTGGAGAAACGGACTCCTACGGCAGAAAGAGTCTTGCTGTCTTGCTCACACCTGGTCAAAGTGTCCTTCACGTGAGGGCCAAACAATGTTGTCCCATCAAAGGGAGAGTTTGTGAAGGGCGCCTTAAAGGGGTCTGCAAAATTACAGAGCCGCATCCAGGACTGACGTCTGAGAGCCACTCCTGTGTCTGCCGCTCTACTCGCCCCATCGGCTGCATAAGAAATGAGCCGAATGGAGGAGTTGGTTATGGAATTAAGGATTCCCAGCTGAGAGGCAATCTTTTCTTGAGCCCCTGCCGCTGACAGATCCTGTACTACTTCACCCAATTCTTTGAGGATGTCTCTCTGAAGTCTGGTGAAGTGACATAAATAATTCAGCGAACGCATAGCAAAGGTCGCTGAGGAAAACATCCGCTTGCCATACCTGTCCATGGACCTAGATTCCTTGTTAGGAGGATGGACTGGCACGGAAGGATCTGCAAGTTCCTTTTTGGTGGCAGCCGCCACCACCATGGCATCAACCGGGACACCCTTAGTAAGAAACTGCTTTTCAGCGGGGGCCGTAATAAACTTTGAAGGTCTCCTGGGAACTGGTTCCACCGAATCAGGAGATGCCCACGCCTTTCGAGCTATGACTTCCATGAGGGGGTCGAAAGGCGGAGACACCCAGGAGGTGGAGGGTCGAGATCCAAAAGCCTCCAGGTATACCGATTCATCCTCGGAGGGATTATAGGAGGGCCAGTTCCCCCTCTGTTTCAGGAGTTCAAGGATGTCTGAAAAGGAGACATCCTCAGAGGGAGATCTTGGGGACCCCTCCGACTCATCTAAATCGGTATCTGATGTTGTAGACTCAGGGGAGTCTAAGTGCTTCCTCTTGCAGGTCCTCTTGCACGGGGGTTCACCTGAAGGATCAGGAGAAACCTCGGAAGAGGAAGTTCTTCCCAATGGGGAGACCTGGGGCGATGGATCTCTGGGTCCGGCAGCAAGAGAGCGGGAAGAGGCATCTACAGACACCATAGAGGGAGGAGCTAAAGGAACCGACTGCTGACTAAGCTCGGGGGCTAGCACACTCCTCATCTCCTCGAAGGCTCCCCTCCCAGGGAGGGCCAAGAGATCCTGCTCCGAAGAAACAGGGATCCCCGGTCCCACCGAAAGGGAAGGCTCCGAAGCAGATGTCGGGGCCAAGCTCACCAAGGCCGAAGCCCCGAGAGGGAGAACGGGGTCGGACAACGGTCCGATGCCACTCGCCCCCTCGGAGCCGACCAGGGAAGCCCGATGCCCGAATCCCTCCAAGGAAGGTCGCAAAGAGGAGATAGGAGTCAAGGACGATGGAGCCGAAAGGTGTGGTATCGGCTCCGAAGCATCAACAGTCACGGTACCAATAATCTCCGGCTCCGAACTCTGAAGGAGAGTCAAAGGAGGAATTTCAGGAGGATGTAGAATAGCGGTCGTCTGTTGAGACGGGCTATGGAGCATCTAGGCTAGTGCCTGTGATTTTAATAGCCTACTTACCACTCTCTCTAAGTCATGGTCTGAGAGCCTGGAAGACCTCGATGATCTGCTCCGATGGCTCCGCTCCGAAAGCAAGGGGGAAGCTGGAGCCGAGTGTATAGATTCCAGTGAAGGAGATCTAGACCTCTTTTTTGACGGAGCCATCGGAGCCGAAGAAAGTTCGGCTCCAGGCAGAGCCGGAGTGGAGACAAAGATATCTCGGCTCCAGCTGGAGCAGAGACATGCTTCGACGCTAGGGTGTCGGCTCCAGCCGGAGCCGACACAGGTGTCGAAGCTAGGGTATCGGCGCCGAACGGCACCGGTACTGAAACTTCCAACAAGGAAGTATCGGCTCCGGACGGAGCCGATGTCGACTTCGGTGGAGTCGGAGCCAAGACCACAGACTTGGACACCAAAGTCTGGGTCTTGGGAGGCTTAGAGGGCTTCCCGGAACCGACCTTAGCCGGAGAGCTCTCAGGCTTAAGAAGACCCCTGAGGATCAACTTATTTCTACGTTCCTGCAGGACTCTCTGGCTGAAAGAATGACAGATAGCACAGGAGTCCTGCAGGTGTAGGGGTCCCAGGCAATAAATACAAGAAGTGTGACCGTCTGTCAGAGACATCTTCTGACAGCACGAGTCACACTTCTTGAAACCTGAGACCCTAGTATCTTTGGACATTTCTAAGTCCTAATACCACACACACACACCAAACAGACCAAGGACACTAAATTAAATGTTAAAAATTAAATTTAGAATAGTGAAACACAACACCCACACACACCTAGGGAAAACCTGACAGGAACTGTGAGGGTGGGTAAGGCCTAAGGCCCGAACACAGAAAAACTGTGAATAAGGGAACTAAAGGGAAATGGGATGGAGCTAACACAGTAAGGTTCACTAAAAACTATCAAGAATAAAAAATAATGGTATTGGGATACCTAATTCTGAGACAAATAGCAATAATAAATCACTTACCAGGAGCTGGTAAAAAGGATGACCTCATTAGCGAAGCGGCAAACGAGATCTGGGTAATTACCGCCTTGCATCATGGGATATGGGGCTGCCTCGAGCTGGTAAAAGTGACTCTCGAGCTTAGCAAGTGCCGAGTCGGAGCCGAGGATCGGCTCCGAACCCATCCAGCAAGAATGAAGGCGAGATTGACAACCTAACATCAACATTTAAATTCCTCTCTCTTGATAATACATCCACTGAATTTACCTCTCATAGTAAATTATTAGAAATGATAGTGGACAATAATCTCACATGCAACCTGCATATACAAAATTGCATAAAAAAACTTAAAAACTAGGGATGCTTTACACAGCCAAAAACATTCTCACCAATGTAAATACAACTACACTTACCACTACTTATCTTCTCCCTACACTTCTTTCTGGTGCTCCTATTATTACTAACCTTCTGGCATCCCAAAAATCAAAACTTAAACAATACTATAACAAAGCTGCTAAATTTGCAGCAAATATCCCTTTCAAAATTCACCACTGTCTTCTTCTCTTTCGGCTGTTCCCATTAGGGGTCACCACAGTGGATCATCTGTTTCCATTTCTTCCTGTCCTCTGCATATTGCTTTGTCACACCAACCTCCTGCATGTCCTGCATGTCTTCTCTCATCACGTCCATAAACCTTATCTTAGGCCTTCCTCTTTTCCTCTTACCTGGCAGCTCCATCCTTAGCATCCTTTTCCAAATATACCCATCATCCCTCCTCAGCACATGTCCAAACCAATGCAATCTCACCTCTCTGACTTTGTCTCCAAACCGTTCAACCTGAGCTGACACTCTAATATGCTTATTCCTAATCCTGCCCATCCTTGTCACACCCAGTGCAAATCTTAACATATTTAACTCTGCCACTTCCAGCTCGGACTCCTGCCTTTTTGTCAGTGCCACTGTCTCCAACCCATACAACATAGCTGGTCTCACTACCCTTTTGTAGACCTTACCCTTCACTCTTACTGGCACCAGTCTGTCACAAATCACTCCTGACACTCTTCTCCACCCATTACACCCTGCCTGTACTCTCTTCTTCACCTCTCTTCCACCCTGCCTGTACACTCTTCTTCACCTCTCTTCCACACTCACCATTACTCTGAACTGTTGATCCCAAGTACCAACTCTACTCCCTGCATCCTCACCATTCCTCTATCCTCCCTCTCAATCACACACACATATTCTTAGTCCTGCTGACCTTCATTCCTCTCCTCTCTAGAGCATATCTCCACCTCTTCAGGGTCTCCTCAACCTGGTCCCTACTCTCACTACAGATCACAATGTCATCTGCAATCATCATAGTCCATGGGGCCTCCTGTCTGATCTCATCTGTCAACCTGTCCATCACCACTGCAAATAAGAAAGGGCTCAGAGCTGATCCTTGATGTAATCCCACCTCCACCTTAAGTGGATCTGTCACTCCCACTGCAGACTTCACCACTGTCACACTACCCTTGTACATATTCTGTGGCACTCTTACATACTTCTCTGCCACTCCTAACTTCCTCATACAATACCACAACTCCTTTCTAGGCACCCTATCATATGCTTTCTCCAAGTCCACAAAGACACAATGTAACTCCTTCTGACCTTCCCTATATTTCTCCATCAACAGTCTTAGAGCAAACATTGCATCTGTAGTGCTCTTTCCTGGCATGAATCCATACTGCTGATCTCTAATCATCACCTTCCTTCTTAACCTAGTTTCCACTAGTCTTTCCCATAACTTCAAGCTATGACTGATCAATTTTATCCCTCTGTAGTTACTACAACTTTGCACATCACCCTCATTCTTAAAAATAGCTACCAAAACACTTTTTCTCCACTCCTCAGGCATCCTCTGACTTTCCAAGATTTCAGTAAACAATCGGGTTTTGAACTCCACTGCCATTTCTCCTAAGCACCTCCATGCTTCCACTGGTATGTCATCTGGACCAACAGCCTTTCCATTCTTCATCCTCTTCATAGCTGTCCATACTTCCTCCTTGTTAATCTGTTTCACTTCCTGATTCACTATCCCCACATCATCCAACCTTCTCTCTCTCTCATTCCTCAGTCCCTCAAAGTACTCTTTCCATCTGCTCAACACACACTTCTTGCTTGTGAGTACGTTTCCCTCACTATCCTTTATTACCCTTACCTGCTGCACATCTTTCCCAGCTCGGTCCCTCTGTCTATCCAATTGGTACAGGTCCTTTTCTCCCTTCTTTAGTGGCCAACCTTTTATACAACTCTCCATATGCCTTATCCTTAGCCTTTGCCACCTCTCTCTTTGCCATGCTCCTCATCTCCTTATACGCCTGTCTACTTTCTTCATCTTTCTGACAACCCCACTTCTTCTTCGCCAGCCTCTTCCACTGTATACTCTCCTATACTTCCTCATTCCACTACCAGGTCTCCTTGTCCTTCTTCCTCTGACCAGATGTCACACCAAGCACCTTTCTAGCGGTCTCCCTTAAAATTCACCACTGTATAGCACTAAAAAGCCTAAATTGGTTAAAACTACCCTATTGACTAACATATACAAAGCTTCTTACCATCTATAAAATTATCCAGCATCCATAAACTTGTCCAGCGCTAAAAAACATTTTACACAACTATGTTTCCAGTCGGTCATTATGATACAATGACTAAAAACTCCTGTTTGTCCACAAACCTATCAAATCTGTATACTTGTACCATGTTGCTAAGGCCTGGAACTCCTTATCTGTACCCATCAGGTCAATAACCCCCCTCTAAAGACTTTCTGCTTTTCCCCATTAGAGGTCGCCACAGCGGAACTCCGGTCCACTCATGATTGGCAGTGGATTTTTACGGTGTCGAGTTGCCAGCCCGATGCCCAACCTCCAAAGAAGTAACGCCCATTCCTACCTACATGTCTTTAACATCACTCAACCGCAGTGAGGACATGCAGACTCCACACAGAAGGAGCTCCAGCCGAGAACTGAACAGGAGAACCTCTTGCTGTGAGGCAACAACGCTAACTGCTGCACCACCGTGGCAACCCCCTCTCATCCTTCAAAACCATTCTGAAAGACTTCCAAGCTGGCTCTGTTCTTGCTCAACACCAAGCTAAATTATATCCTTAAAAGTGAGCAAATACCTAATCATACCTCACACCTCCTTACTCTCCCTTCTTCACTCATTCCCTTACTTCTATCAGTTTCTCTCCCCTGGCTTTCTCTCATAATATATCATTAGCCTGCTTTTTTCTCACTTCATACTGCAGTTCCTGTTTGTATTGCACTAACTTTCCTTTAATTTTTCTGTAAACTGGCTAAAATTTATCTAAATATTAAATCATTTTCAGACAGCTTGTATGTATACAATGTCTTATCCATTTTTTCAAATTACATCTAATTTAGTATAATATTTAAAACTGTAGCTTTTTGCATTATTTTTAAAGGCTGCAAAATTATTATTCTTAAATTGTTTTGCAATACTTTGGATCTTTTCTCCACAGGCCTCCTCTGCAAATGGGCTCCAACCCAGTTAGACTTTCTTGGTAATCAAATGTCAATAATTAAATAAATATATAAAATAAATTAAATATAGTTAAATGCACTGATTACTTGGTACGGCAACAGTATGCTAATTGAATTTATATAAATCTGTTTCATGTATCTAAAGAAAAGCATTCTTTAGAGTTAGGACATGTACATAGTGCAAATGCAGATGTACATTTATGTAGACAGAGTCAGAGTTAAAACAAGTATAGTACAGATAGAGATGCAAATTTGTATTCATGCATGTTAGCAATGCCACAACATGAAGTATTTCAAGCTGAATTTCAAGTTATGTTTTCAGACCATTGCATAATAGTGATCTATATCATGATGATTAAAGTCCGTATTTTGGAACACTTGGGTGATATTCGCAATAAGCGTCTTGATAGCCCCACAGCAGAACATTTTCATAGTACACATGACGGTAAAGATGACAGTTTGTTTTTCAGTGTACTTACTAAACCCTTTATGTCTAATGGAGGTAATTTTCATCAAAAGCTTTTAGAGTTAGAAAGTAGATTAATTATAAATTATAGGACTTTGTCACCGGTAGGATTAAATTTGGAGATTAACATTACTGTTTAAGTATAATTGCAATATACTATTTGTATTGTGACTATAGTGGTCCTTTCACGGTTTAATTGTTTTTAAATTGTGACTGATTAGTCAATTAAGAAAATTGTACAAATTTGGTGTGCTAGTGTTTGTAAGCTATTCCTTGAAGGCTTTGTATCCGAAGTGCCAGAATGCTATTAAATTAAATACTTGCAGTTTTACTGGTTCGTGGTGTTTTTTTTGTGAATTCTATATTCGTTTTCAGTTTGTCAGGATAAATCCTATATTAATCCAGTATTCTGATACCCTTAAAGATAAGATGTGCAAACAGAATGTTCTGATCATTTTGTTGCGTGTCAAAGACCTTGCAGAAGATACAAAAACAGACAACTCAGAGATAGGCATTTGCAATATCATCTTATTTAGATGGTACAAGGGAACCAATGTTAGGGAGGAATATAGAACTTGCAGGAAATTTATAAGACTTTAGTATTATAAGAGTTACTTTCAAGACAGAAATCACATCAGAAACCAAGAAGAATGAGTACAGAAGTAACTTCAAATGTCTAACAATTCAAATATTCAGAAGTCAGTTCAGAAGTCCAGAAACTACAGAAAATAATGGTTTGTTTTAATTCTGTTATTGCGGAAGGAACAATTCTGAGTTCAAAGTTATAATTCATTTGTCAGAGCTACAGAAGTCTGGCGATTTAGTCTGCAATTTTTAGCTACTGTTTTTGCTCATTGGCTCTGTTATTTGAGACAGCTTCAGCAATATAACACTTGTTTGCATCTTGTTGGATTACTATACCTTCCTCCACTGTATGCAGTTACCACATAATAAATTACTTTTATCACAGCTATTAGAGAGTGAAGTCTTTTATTCTGAAAGGTGCAAGAAGATTTGGCACATACAAACGGCTAGGCTTGAAATAACCTCTGGGTCGATAGCCTAGTAACCTCCTATGATCCTATGACTACTGTTAATATACTTGTGCATGCACGTGTGTGTGCTTATATATCAGGGTAGCTGGTACTGATGCTTCTCAATATAATGAAAGGAGGGAGTGATAAAGTTCTTAGGGCTGTTGCCTCTAAACACTGCAACACTACTGAGACTATGAATTTCTCACATATTAATAAATGTTCACATGAAGCTTAAAGAACACCTTCAGCAAAATTAATTATTTATGTATAAGCATAACCAAAATGCAAAGCGACCATTGCTTAAACTTAAAATAGTTCAAACTACCCAACCACTTGCCATTAAAAATGTCCATTTGGTAAACTATAATAAGACTTCTAAATGTGGTAACATACCTCAGAACACAGTTATGATTAGGCATCTCAGCTGTCTTTGACTTTTACAGAAAATCCACAGTTCTGCTTTGTAATTTTGCCCTGCACCTCATGTAATTTTTGATTTTCTGGTAAATCATCTGGGGATTTTAGTCAGTCAGTAATGTCAGACCCTTAAGAGTTTCATACTTCATAATGTTTAGAAAAGGAAGATTGAAACTCGAACTGCAAATGAATACAAAACACACAAAAAACGAAGACTCTCAAAAGTAAAGTGCAAACAAACTTTACTAGTGTCTCCTGGTACCTCGGCTAAAAAGCCTTCGAGGGATAAGTTGTTACACCAACAGCACATTATTTATAATGAATCACAAGATTTTAACCAATTATACACACTGCACAAACCCTTTTCATTTAAAGTGACTTTGCACCATTAAAAAAATGCTTGTAAACTCATTTCCCAGCCACATTTTTTATACACTTTGTATGCTTTATATTTAACTACATGCTGCAAATCGGACAAACTCCTGTGAAAACAAAATGAAAATCTGATTTACTTTATCAACGTCAATTTCACATATTAATATTCACCTCCAGGTTAGGTCCTGAAGGAAAGCGTTGTAATTAATGATGAACCTGGTTTCCAAGGTTAACAATTTTCTATAGTGAATTTCCCTATGTTGATGTGAAGGCATCGCCAACACGCTGAAGAATAAGGACGAATCTGAGCCTGCATGATTTAAACAGAAATGATGTGCCACTGGACTATCTAATCTCCTATGTCTGATGTCCCCCATATGCTCCAAAATACGTTTTTAAACTTGTCACTTAGTTTGTCCAATATACCATTTCTTAGGTGAACAATCACAATGCAAGATATAAACAACTCAACTCGATTGACAAGAAAACCTCTGTGTAGCCTTATAAATTCTCTCATTAATGCTACAACCATGTAAATTTCTAACTTTTGAGCATAACTTATGTCTATGACAGGGATGGCATCCCACCTGACCATCTATCTTGTCCAGCTTCCTATTCAATAACTGTTTCAAATTCATGCACTTCTTATATGAAAAAGATATATGCTCCGAAAATACACCTTTGGTAGACTCATCTTGCATCACTATGGGCCAAATGTCCTAACTAACCTTGCTAAATGATGTGAAAAAGGTGAAAATTTACTAGCAAAATACATTTTCCTTGTACCTTCACCTGATGATTGCTCCATGTCTCCTTCATACCCTTTTGTCATGTCTTTGTCGGATTCATAAAACCCTATTCTCTGTCCTAGCCAACAATTCAGGGGAAACACCTCTACAAGATAGCCTGTTTCTTACTTTTAAAAATTCTTGACCTATTCTTCTCTTATCCGATGTATTACCAAAAATATGTTCATAGTCCCCACAGGGCAAAGAATTCAACAAGTGGGGGGATGCATACTTGAAGCTAATAAAAAGTTATTAGCTGCAGTTTCTTTATGATAAGGTAAATTGCACCACCTTATCTTGACTCACATATAACTCTAAATCCAAAAACTGCATTACCTCTCTATTGCTCTTATACATAAAAGAAATACCAAAATAATTTCTTTCCAGTTCAGTCATGTATGTTTCAAATTGTTCCATTTCCTCTCGACACACAAAAATCAGGTTGTCTCTATATCTCCTATAGACCATGACCTTATTATTGAAAAAAACATTTATTATACATGAATTTCTGTTCAAAAAATTCATGAAAATGACTGCGTACGAAGGATCAAATGAGGTACCCATAACAGTGCCTCCCTTTTGCAAAAACAGCTCCTCATTAAATTCAAAGAAACTGTGTGTCAGGCATAATTCAAGCAGCTGGAGAATATAATTTGTTCTAGGTCCTTCCCCCAACATTTTTGCTATGGCTTCCAAACCCACTCTATGACTGATACTGGTATATAAAGCTTTTACGTCCACACAAGCCCAATAAAAATCAGCTTCCCATTGCATTTCCCCCACCAACTGTCAAAAATCTCGTCTATTTCTAATGTGTGAAGGTACTTTGAGACAGAACTTCTTAAGCTGTTCATCCAAAGAAATCCCTACATTTTGTAAATAACCCCCTATCCCAGAGGCTATAGATCTCCCTGGAGGGTTTCTTAAATTTTTATGAACCTTGGGGATCGTGAAAAACCTGGCTGTTTTTGGATTTTTAATGAACAATTTTTTTTTTTCAATAATCCGTTTTTTTATTGTTTTCAGATACACTAATACAAAACTACTACATATATACAATATATACATGAATGCTTCCAAAAGATACAAAAAACATTGTATATTCACATAAGTTATTAAAAAGGTAATACACCATGACAACATCAATCTGTATTATTAATATAACATATATCTAATCTCAGCTTGAATCTCTCCTATGAACATGTAACCTGAGAAGAAGTGGATAGGAACCTCTAGGCCAGCACAATATTAAATATTTGCTCCCATATTTTTGTGTTATTTATACTTTTCTGATGGTCATTAATCAACAATTTATGCGCTAGAATATGTCTTATTGCTAGCGTTTTAAAATTTTCCCAAGAGGTCTGGGCTGGGTTCAACCAATTTGATGCTATGTAAAGTTTCATTAATAAGCAAATATTTATAATTATGATCCTTTTTGATTTGTCTAAATTGTCTGGGGGAATATGCAGAATCATAAATTCCCAAGAGAGTGTTGAGTGCTGGTAGCCCATTTTTTGTAATTGAAGTTTCAAGGAATTCCAAAGTTTAAAAATGCATTTACAACTCCAGAACATGTGCAAAAGGTCAGCCATCTGATCTATACAGTGCGGGCATTTAGGAGACTTCTTTGAGTCAAATTTATGAAGAGTAAGACGGGTATAATAAGCATTATTAAATATTGTGTAAATAATAATTTTTGGAGAGATAATGACTCTAATGTTAAGTTAATTGCTTTCAAAATCTTACTGTCATCCACCAATATTAATTTTTCCTTCCAGTACTTAGCTAGGAGAATATGTTTGTTATATTTCATCTCTTTTATCAATTTGTATGAGGTAGTTACATATTTATTGTCCTGTAGAGTTTTCCAAAAACTACGGCATATGTTTAGGTCTTCTTCTTTAATTTTAAAATTGTTGAAATAACTTATAGCAAGTTCTTTTAGTTGTCTCATGATAATTAAATATGAAATAGGAAGATTCTTTTCTTTTAAAATATCTTGTACTGACACACCAAGAAAGGGGTATAAATCAAGTATGGTTAAATCACTTATTAGAGGGAATTTCTTTAAATCTATCAGTTGATTACCAATTATTAAGTTTGGGTTGTTGTGGAATGGTTGAAACGTCATCATATGCTGTAATAGGTTTAGAGAAGTAAAGAGATTTTGAATTGAAGTTACATATACTTTAATATGTTCCATCAAATCATACCTACTAAGAATTCCCCTATTTAAAAAGGGCAATGCTTTACAATTAATTCCCACTCCAGTTACATGTCTATGAGTCAGGACCAACCACTTGGGTGACCATTTCAGACTGGATCTGTCAAAGTGAATCCCTCTTAAGAGTATGTTCGCATTTATTATTAAATAATATGTTTCAAAATCCGGTAAGTCTAGTCCTCCCCTACTTTTTGGAGTCATCAGTTTCTCATATGTTATTCTCGTTTTCCTAGGTTCCCATAGAAATCTCCTTAGTCCTACATGAAGTTGTTTAAAGAATTTCCTCGTAATTCTAAGTTGTGTAGCTCTAAAAATGTATAATATTCTGGGAAGAACATTCATTTTGATAATTGCGGTTCTTGCCATTATTGGTAATTTCAACTTACTCCATCTTTTTAAGTCCGATGTTATCTGATCCCAAATTGTTTTAACATTGTTCACAAAAAAGTCTCTATTGTCCGTTGAAAATACAATGCCCAGATATTTTGTTCTTTCCTCTGACTTTACCTGCCCTATCAGTGGTAACAATGAGAAAGGTGTAGGCGTCTTTAATGGAAATATTTTGGTTTTTTTAAAGTTAAGTTTATAATTAGAAATTTCCGCAAAGTCTTCTACTGCTTTTAATATCTTCTCAGTATCTGAAACAGGTGTGGTACAATATATATTTAAATCATCTGCGAAAGCCGCCATATTTATCTTCGTACCATATAATATCGGGGGATTATAATAAATATTTTGTTTGATGTGTAAAAATAATGGTTCCAAATATAGATTAAATAAAATAGGAGACAATGGGCAGCCTTGACGGGTACCATTTTTAATTTGTATTCTTTTAGAGCAGTCTTTATTAATAAATAAATTTGTATAAGCATTGTTGTATATTTTCTTTAATGTTAGAGTAAAATCCTGAGGTATATTAAAATGTCCTAAAATATCAAATAGATATTCCAAATTAACTCTATCAAATGCCTTTTGCGCATCAATTATAAGGGCATACATGTTGAGATTTTTATACTTGGTGTAGGAGATTAATGTGTGCAGTGTTAACGTATTATCAGTGGTCTGTCTCCCATTCATAAACCCAGCCTGTTCATCTGATATTATTAAATTTGTGACTCTCTTCAGTCTATTTGCCAGGATGGCTGTCATAATTTTCATGTCCATATTCAAGAGTGAAATGGGTCTGTAGTTGTCTGAGTTTTTAGAATCCCCATTCTCTTTCGGTATCAAAATTGTCTTTGAAGCGTTAAAGTGGGGATCATTAATCTTATTCTGGACTATATAATTGAATATCTGTGGTAATATTCTACTCAAGATCTCCCTAAAGGTTTTATAAAATTCAGAGGTTAAATTGTCCGGTCCTGGAGCTTTATGAGGTTTCAGATTCTTAATTATCTCTGATATCTCCTTTGGTTTGGTTAAATCCCTATGGAACTCATTATCAATCTTCGGGAATGTAAGTTTCTGTAAGAAATCCTTCCTAACATTATTTGGTACAAGTACCTGCTGTTCACCATAGCTCTGATTATATATTGTTTCAAAGATATTCATAATGTCTTCCTCATTAGTATATGTTCTATTATTATAATGTATTTCAGGAATTACTAATGTTGTTTTTGTTTGATTAATAATGTGTGCTAATGCTTTTGAGGGGGTCTGTATATGGTTTGCATATTTTACTAAATTCCTCTGTTCATAAAATTACAATTTACTATTATGTAATAAAAACAGATCTTTCTGACATTTTAATAACTCTGTTTCCGTTTGTTTATTATAGTTCCCCATTAACTCCTGATCTAGTACTCTAATTTTGGTTTCCAATTCTTGTAATTCCCTATTCTGCATTTTTTTATGGTAAGTAGCTTTTTGAAGAAAAATTCCTCTTATTTGCGCTTTAGTTGTAGCCCATTCAATATCAGCTGGGTGCCTGTTTTTGAGGAGATTATGAAGTAATTGTTGAAGCATCTCTTTAACTTCTTTTAGTATATCTTCTTTGCTCAGTAAATATGGGTTTAAAGACCAATTGTACCCTCGAAGTCTCCTGTTATTCTTGTTACTATTGTTTAACATTAATGTAATCTTAGAGTGATCCGACAACTGTCGAGCCTGAATGGAAACACATGGGTCAGCAGATATCAATACATCTGAGATTAGAAAAAAGTCAATTCTAGACCACATTTTATGAGAACTTGAGTAGAAAGTAAAATTCTCTGCCTTCATTTGGGTATTTGTACATTTAAATGGGTCATATAATTTAAAATCGGTTTTAAGTTCCTGTAATGCTATCACTGCCTGTTTATTAAGACTTTTATATGAACTTGACTTATCTAACTTAGGATCTTGATACGAATTCCAGTCCCCTCCCATTATCATATAGCAGTTATTATATTGGTGTAAGATGGAGTAAAGTGAAGTTATAAAATGATGTTGATTAGTACATGGGGCCTATATATTAATAAGTACCACCGGTTTGTCATAAAAATTGGATACAAGAATCACTAGACACCACCTTCCCTCTTTGTCTATTTTAGAATCTAAAATTTTCTCTTGGTATTGATTTTTAACAATAATTGCCACCCCTGCACTATTCGTCGTCCCTTCTGCCGTGACTACCTCCCTAACCCATTTCTTATCTTTCAATATATCCCATTGATCATTAGTCAAATGAGTTTCCTGCAATAAAATGAAATCTGCTTTTGATTGGAAAAACAAATGTAACAACAATTTCCTCTTTTTCATGTTCTGGAGTCCTTTGACATTCCAAGATTCTATTATCCACATATTGAGGTTCTCAAAGGTATACTTATAGTTCTGATATTAAACGACAACCTTAGGTTGATGTATATTAAAACAATATAAACTGTTTGAAAGCAAATCTGACATCCCATCCCTACCCAGTGCCTATCCACTATTCCTCTGGACCAGGATGTACATAGGTTTTTCACATGCTTTGAACTTTTCTGGATATCTAAACTTCTTCTAACTCTATCAATTAACACAAAAACCTCATGCAAAAAACCTACAACCACTATCTCTAATTCTACCAAGCTTAAACCAACCATTCCCTAATAAACACTGCTAACTAACTACAGCTGTAGACATATTTTCCTATCATCAAACAAATATACTAATTGTTCTATTAGAATCCAGCTTAACTGATACATGACAAAATTGTTGTTCAGCAGTGACATTAATACCATTTAACATACTTGTCATATAAAATAGTAATTAACATAGAAAGCAAACATTTATTTCACATTGCACAACACTCTTAAGCCTGTTTTTAATTACCTGAACTAACTGCTTTATTTACTTGTCTTTATCTAAAGGCAAATGAAAATAACACTCTGCTACTGCTTAAAAAAAAAAATAATAATATAGCTAACATTATAAACTGTAAATACACTCAACATTTGGCTTAAGAAATATGTCCATGCAAAAATACATAGAAAGATAATCTTCAGTTTTCAATAGAAAAAGGAAGAGAAAAGGAAAAAAAAGAAAAAGTAGAAAGAAAAGGAAAAAATATAAATGACACACCTTAAGCTTTTCAGGACCACATTCTATTATGTATCCCCACCTTAAAACCTTTTATTGTCTAACTTTTATTATGTTGTTAATACCTTGTTACTATATTAACAGAGCATAGTCATACATTGTTTTAATTAAGAATGAGAAAAACATCACTACCCTACTATGCTATTATACAGTGTAATACCTTTCTATTTTATCTAGAATATTTCACATCAGTATTTTTCCTACCTGAATAGCTATATACTTCCCTTTACAAAACTGTAGCCATTTACCCTTAAAATAAGTCCAGGAAGCTTCGTTTTGCAGTCCAGCTATTTTCTTCTAAATCCCTAGTGTCCTTGATGTTTGGTAAGCCTGGTTTCTTCTTTTCGGATTCGCGACGTGGGAACCAATTCGCGAACGGACCTCTGGATGCACTACCTCGTAATTGGTCCCCCTTCCTCCCCTGAAGGACTTCCTGCTTCTTCGTGACTTGCTGGAGATCATTGGAGCCATAAAACCTCAGAAAAAACTCGTGGACGAGCTGGAACTTCGAAAAAAAAGGGTAAACAAGCGTTTTCCAAGGGCCTGGTGCAGAAAAAGACCAAACAAAGGATTCTGAAGCCTCGGATCGTCGTAAATACACAGTCTCAGTCTGCCTGTTGGTGAAAAAAGCCTGGATGATCTGCTCAAGCTTCCGAAGGTGGCAGGGACTTGAAAAGTTTCAGAAAGGTACGTCTTGCTTCTTTTTTTGTATTTACTGAATATTTATTGCCATCAACTGTAAAGATTAAAGTATTGGGAAATTTCATTTGGAATTTGATGCTTTTTTCAATCAAAAACTTACAGTATGGTGCTAGCATTTGCCTGGCTTGTCTTATTTGTATAGGTAAATCCTGTGCCATGGATATTCTCTTGTTTTGCCACATAATAAATTCACCATTCTTTTTCATAGTTAAAAGTATTTTGCTTACATCCTGGTAATTCAATATTTTGGCATAGATTGGTCTAGGTGCATTTGAAGTTTGTGATTCTCTGAGTGCTCTATGGGCTCTTTCTATAACAATTTGTTTTATACTGTCTGAGTCCTTAAACAGAATTTCAAGTATTTGAAAAATGGTAGTATTTAGATCATTGTATTGAATTGTTTCCGGAATTCCTCTAATAATTATATTGTTCCATCTGGACCTTGCTTCCAAGTCTAGAATTTTGTTTTGCATAGCTTGAATGTCTGCACCATAAGAGTCTGTTTTTTTAGTGAGCATTATTATTTTATCCTCATTTTCAGATATTCTGGTTTCTGACTTGTCCATCCTTTCCAGAATTTGACTGCATGTGGCACCAAATGTAAGAATTTGAGTTGATAAATCTTTTAAGGCTTCTTGAATAGGTAGCAGCGCTGATTTAATTTCCTCCATGCTGGCCAGTTGATCTGGTTTGTTTGCTATTCCTGCTTTTGCAGGTTCCTGCTGTTTAAAAGTTTTCTGTCTTTTAATTAAAGTTTCTTTTTCCAGAGACTGCAATGCTGATAATTTAGTTTTGGTAGTTGTGATTTCCATAGTTTTATATTCTCTTGACATTATAAGACACCGTAAAACAGAATTTTACCAAGGCTGGGATTTCAGATGAGAGCTAGCTAAATCCTTTGTTTTAAGCTCTGTTCAGAGTCAAGCCGACAATCAGTTCCATCCTGCTGTTACTGTATATTTTTTTCCGATTCTTTTTCCTCAGAAGCGAAGTTTACCTCTAGTACTTTACTTATTGCTGCCAATTAGTGTATTAACTCTTACAATATATCCACAGGGTTGATTTTTATTTCTGGTATCTGAAGAGCTGTAGAACTGCTGTGCTTATAGAATGGCGGCCATCTTGTTCTCTTTAATGAACAATTTTTTAATATTTTTACCTTTAAAAAAGTTAAGTCTTTCCCCTCTTTCTAAAATTTCTAATAAACATGCATTAAACTCTATACTAAGATCCTGTTCCAATTTTATATAAACATCCTCATCATTTAACAATTCAAACGCCACTTTGTTATACTGTTCTCTGGAAAAAATGACCCGATTCCCTCCTTTGTCTGCCTGAGTGAAAACCAGGTTCTCATCATTATTTTGCAATGTACCCCATTCCTCTTTAAATTCTACACTTTTTCTTTTTTTTACAAAATTCTTATACTTGCGTTCAGTTTCTTTACATAAAGTCTTTTCAAACACTTTAATGGCAACAGTATTTCTGGGAGGAACAAAATGACTTTCATAAGGAACAGGCGGAACCGTTAACTTTACATATCCAGTAACAAACACCCCCCCCCATCACTGTTACTTCTATTACTGTCCATCAATTCTGCTATATCCTGGACATAGAATTCCTCAGACTCATTTTGCAAACATATTTCTACATTATTAAAATCTATAAACATATTTTCATAGATGACTGCGGTGGTGGTGCTGCGGTAGTGTTGTCGCCTCACAGTAAGACGTTGTCCTTTTCGATTCTCAGCTAAAGCGTCTTCTGTGTGGAGACGTGCATGAATGGACATGCCTTCATTGAAGGTTGTGCTTCAGGGCTGGCAACTCGGTATGTAAAAATCTACTGCCAATCATTAGCGGACCGGAGTTCCACTGTAGCGACCCGTAACCAGGAAAAGCTGAAAGATACAACAACATAAACATGTTTTCATACACAGACAAGTTTAATAATGAATTATCAGAATCATAATTGTCATTTCCCCCACAAGACTCTCCCACTGAAACTCATTTACATTACTAACCTGAGTATTTCATTTTGAAAAAACATGGCTAAATTCAGTTTTCTACAAAAGCATCCAACTTCAAGCAATATATCCGCTAGACTGGGAAAATGAGTGGGTACAAATTTTATACCCTTATTTAACAAGCATTTAACCTTATCAGTAATCTCAAACCTGAATAAATTAATGATGTCAAAATGTCCAAGTTCGTCATGTTGTATGCGCCCAACTCCTTCTGCCCAAAACAAGAGAGGCTCAAAGTTCACATTAACATTTATCTTCTCCTCCTTCTGCTGTTTGGCCCAGTACCTCCATTGTTCCTTTGCCACTTCTGGACTCTCCCTCATGTTTGTTGGGGACTGTTCAGTTGCTGGTTCTGTGTACCTTCGTTGCTTTCTTCATTTAAATCCTCAAATGAGACACTTTCCCTGCTGCTGAAGGCCATTTCCCCCGATTAAATGGACGAGTCGCTGGTTATGCCAGCATTTGCTCCAACCCATTGATTAACATTCCTGCCCCTCCTGGGCTTCCTCTGCCAAGAAAAAAATAAGTTATTTTCATAGTCTTCAGAATCACGCTCAAGCTTATGTTTCTTTCTTGAAATTACCTCTCCTTCTATCTTGGATACTCGACCCCTAATGGTTTCATCTTATCAGCAAAACAGTCACCAGAAACACTTCTTAATAACTCCTCTTGCAGCTCCAAGATTTCTGCCTGCAACTTCTCTTGTACTCTGCCATTATGTTTAACCAAAATCTTTAACCATGCCGTGGTGCAAGCAAGTGATGCCGTCTTCCACTCCTCTAACAAATCTGCTTCATCTTCCGCAAATTCAAAAGTCGGAAGTTGATCAACCCTATGGCCACGAGGAGTTAATCTGGTTGCCAGATATTTATCTAACAATTTTGTGTCATAAAACAAAGTTACTTCTTTTACCAACAACCTTTCCAGTCTCTCAAACTCAGCAGATTGTACGTTTACACCACCAAGGGACCACAAATCATCTGCTGCACATCTTTCTTCCCTCAAACTCCACATGTCCAGCAATGAAACACGATCACCTTCCCCTCCTTGGCCGGAACCAGCTACTCCTGTCGAGACTCCGATGGACATCATGTCTGCTCAATCAAAACAAAGATTGAAACTCAAACCACAAATGAATACAAAATGCACAAAAAACGAAGACACTCAAAAGTAAAGTGCAAACAAACTTTACTGGTGTCTCCTGGTACCTCGGCTAAAAAGCCTTCAAGGGATAAGTTGTTACACTAACAGCACATTATTTATAATGAATCACAAGATTTTAACCAATTATACACACTGCACAAACCCTTTTCATTTAAAGTGACTTTGAACCATTAAAAAAATGCTTGTAAACTCATTTCCCAGCCACATTTTTTTTATTAACTCATGTATGTTTTATATTTAACTACATGCTGCAAATCGGACAAACTCCTGTGAAAACAAAATTAAAATCTGATTTACTTTATCAATGTCAATTTCACATATTAATATTCACCTCCAGGTTAAGACCTGAAGGAAATAAAGCGTTGTAATTAATGATGAACCTGGTTTCCAAGGCTAACAATTTTCTATGGTGACTTTGCCCATGTCGATGGGAAGGCATCGCCAACACACTGAAGAATAAGGAAGAATCTGAGCCTGCATGATTTAAACAGAAAAGATGTGCCACTGGACTATCTAATCTCCTATATCTGATGTCCCCCATATGCTCCAAAATACGTTGGGAAATGAGTTTACAAATATTTTTGTTGTGATTCAAAGTCACTTTAAATGAAAAGGGTTTGTGCAATGATTCGTTATAAATGTGCTGTTGGTGTAACAACTTATCCCTTGAAGGCTTTTTAGCCGAGGTACCAGGAGACATCAGTAAAGTTTGTTTGCACTTTACTTTTGAGAGTCTTCGTTTTTTGTGTGTTTTGTAATGTTTAGAAAATGCACAGTTCTATTAAACTTTTTAAGTGAATTAGAGCAATATTTAAAAACTGTCCCTGATTTTGGGTTGTTAGTCCTCCCACTACTTTTGGCTTTGTCCAGAATGCTTGGGTAAAGAAGATGAGATGTATATGTATGATTACTGTGTTAAGTACTGCAAAATGTTTTTGGTGAAATATTTTTTTACCTCAATAACATATACGGAATGTCACACCTCTAGCAGCCTGCACACATCTTGCATTCCAGAGCATTTTCTGAAAAATAAACTTAAAAATCATAAGATTAACAATTGTAAATATTTTGTAAACAATAAAAGCTATGAAAACTGTTCAAACAGCAATGTTATCAGTAAGTATTCTTTACAGTGATAATAGTCAGAGCAGTCATAGTCTTTCAATAAATATTATAATGCACACAAACCCCAAATGATATGTTTTCTAAACTTTCACAAACAAATTTGCACATCTTGAAAACTATATAACCTAAACATATATTGTTAGAACCTTTTTGTTAACCAGACATAAGCTTTCACATGACAAGAAATTCCTCTTTAAGTGCATATTTTTGAGATATTTACAGAAACATAAAAACATGTTTAATTGAATAATTAGTAATATAAATAATACTGGATATTTCTCAAAATATGCAACTTACAATTGCAAATCTAAAAAACAGTTTTCTTCAGCAACATCTAAGGTTCCATCTAATGTCATGCAACAGTTTGCAATTTACTTTAAGTACCAAGTACATAAGGAAATATTGCTTAATTTGATAGTTGCTAACAAACAACCAGCAATATTTTCAGTACAGTGTGACATAAACCAGCATTTTCATGGAGATTTGTTCTGTCTCCCACATTGGTGTTTCACACCATACACCTCAATAAAATGTAGGTTTCACAAATAAGAAAATAACTATAAAAAAATGAATAATAAGTGGAAAGCAGAGATTACTTTCTCCACTGCAGGACATTTTAGGCTAATAATCTTAGTGTTATTTTGTTAATAACGCATTGCCCTTTACAATATTGCCTATTATTAGCTGGTAAATCACTTAGTTAAAGAAGCCAGACCAAAAATGTTCTGGATGCCATAAGGAGATATTGGTGTGAACTGAAAGTGTATCTTTTGTATTACATCTGTTTTTTAAATGTGATTACTGATTCTGTGTAGTCCTATGCAACCAAGTCTTTACTACATTATATTAATGGTATCCTGTGGAGTTTACACCCCCCCCCCCCCAGTGATGTCTGCAAAATGATCTCTCTGGCTTAGTGTTAAACATTTGAAACAAACAATATCTGACACAATTATTTTACAAAGAACTGGATCTGATACAAACATCTATGGCATGTGGGTCTATATCATATGAGCAAATCCCACAAATTGCGAACGCTCATAATATCGAACGTACCGGACCTTGAAGTGGTTTTTCTGAGATCACGATATAGTGAAGAATGGGATATTTGCCCTTTCTCACTGTAATGCGATCTCGGAGTTGGAATATATATTTAGCGGGGGGTGTGGGGGTGCAGCCCCCCACAATAGGAAGTTCGAGGTTTGGTACGTTCGATATTATGAGCGTTCGCAATTTGTGCGATTTGCTCATATGATATAGACCCATGGCATGTCACTTGTTATTGGCTTCTCAGTAGGTAACCCTCATCAATCACTATTCTTTGCTTCTAATCTGAAGACAGTTTTCTACACACCTTTCTGATAGCAGTCCTATACACATATAGTTCACCTTACTTACCAATCGGTTTATGTGACACTGTACTTAAAGAACTCAAAGTCCAAGTGTAACACTGCCTTGTCAGTCTGTTTTTTTTTTTTCAACTTATTGTGATCTAGTCATGTTAATCATTTTATTTTTCTGGGTGAAGTTTGGCTCCTTTAGCCTCCATTGCTTAAGCGAGTGACTCTGGACAAGGCACTTAACCAGACACCTCTCCCAGAACTGAGTCTGAAAAAAGTCCATGAAGATTAGTGTTCTACCCTAGAGAACAGATATAAATAAATAAATAAATAACAAATAAATTGTATTACCCATACTATTGTCCAATATTGTAAACTGGCTGCCATGAATGACCACCCAACTCTACAGAATTATTATTACAAACACCTTATTATGGATAGAAATAGGACCTTTCGATCTATAACTGCCAAGACATTTTTTGGATCATTACCACATCCTCCGTAGTGAAACAGCATCACCATACCTAAATTCCAGTCCTCTGGCACCACTCCACCATTCAAAGAATGGCTACCTATCTTGGTCACAATATCTCTGTGCACTCTCAACAAATCAAAGTATACAGTCTGATCTTTTGCCCCTATCAATCCTCAAGTATCATGAATTCATCTCATTATTTCTGCATATCAACTCACTACATTCCAATGTTCATTCACTGTTCCACAGAGGTACCCTTTTCTCATTACTTTATGAAAATGCCAAGAAGAATATGTCCAATTCCTTCAGCCTTCTCAGTTTTTTTTTTTTTGCTGAATCAATCTGTACTCTGAAACATATTTAAAGAACATTTATTCCCACACACAATTCCTCTAGCTAAGCTCAGTCTTTATCTTCTGTGCAAACATAGCTGCCTCTTCCTGAGCTTCTTCATATGACATTCTCTTCCACTCCTGTTCCCTGTCATCTCTTCCTTTGGCTGCACACCTGCTATTCCCATTCCATGGTTCTATACTGCACCTTACTTTCCTGCTCAACAAATACAAATATTCCTTCATAGGTCAAATGCCCATATGAAGAACAGCTATAATACAACCAGAATAATTAGCAGGATTATACTTCTTCCAGAAGTCTAGGTGACCAAGTTGTCTTAAGATTTTGTAAACCCAAGAGGACAACTTAGATAAAAAAATTCAAAACTACATGCAATAACATAAAGACCACTACAGAAACCATTATTTCAAGCTCCAAATTATTAGTGTCCCCAAGTGTGTGTCAGGGACAGGGTTATTATAGTACATAATCTCAAAGTGCTATTATATAACAATGAAACTGCCTATTATCACATTCTGCTAGCAGGCATTATTCAAAGCTCTTGATTTTCAAGTACCTCTAAAGGGATAAATCATAAGCGAATAATGAAGAATCTGTAATAGCACTCAAGAATTCTTTTGTATCAGGTACAAGGCACTAAAATGAACTCTGAGGTATTAAAGAGCTCTCATCTTCAGGTAGAAAAGAAATAATTAACCTGACGTTGTGCCTCCAAATAGGTGTTATACAAATCCAAGTTTTGTACACCAGAAGTCAGAATAGAGTTACCTATCACACAAGTGTGCAGAGCTATTATTTAAGTACAAAAGGTACATATCTACATCTGAAGATGTCTTTGTAGTCTTACAACATATTACAGCGACATGGAAGAAGTGTGAAGTACTTACAGTGCTTAGTTTGGTAGCAGTAATAATAATGCGTCTTTCATGCAGCATAGCAGCGTATAGTTGAATCATGTTGTTCACATGCACGGCTACAAAGTATTCTGTGAGGTTTCTCTGTTGAAGTATAATGTCAAAAATTCAACAGAATTAGTTATGTCTTGTGCAATGTTCAGAACTAAAAACTACTGTTATTTTGGTCCATTTATTTTTTTGTTTGTCCCTAGCATTTCCTTTTATTTCAGAACACAATCAGAAACGGGGTCAGACCTAGTGTACTCCATAAGTTATTTATACTGTAGCTAAAATCCTTTACAGTAATACATAACATTGACTTTACTCTCCATGAGGCCTGGCAGGACTCTGCTACTAGTAGAGGACTATGTACTATGGATCCAAATATACTAGAAGCTAGAACCCTGAAAATTGTTTAATTTAATGATAATGAGTGGGATTCACGAAGACTTGTTCTCAGTGTAAAGGAGTACTATGGTACAATGCTACTAAATAAACAAGCACTACATTATATTTCATCTAATTATCTACTTATTTAATGTTTATTAAGTCAAGCAATGGCAGTAAACTGTTCTACAAGGACCCATTTCAGTCAGTCATAAAGAAATTACAATATAAAAATCTATAACTATATACTAATATTTGTTCTTAATGAACTGTGAGTTACAAAAACATAACAGAACAATCAAAATTTGCAATGTCAAAAACCAGTCAAAGCAAAACAGCAGTGTACAATATCATGCACTTGTGAAATATGAAATACAGGAAAATGCAAAATACTATACCTGCATGCTCATTTGACAAAAAAATTAATATACACTTGTGAAATATTTGAGAAACTAAGCACATCCATTTGGGATCATGCAGCTGAAATGCTGGAAGAGAAATCTGGGAAGTAAAGTTAGCAAAGAGAAATATATTACATGATACGACGATGGGGAAAACATTTACAACTGGCTCTTTCTCTTAAACGTATGATGAGCTTAGGATTAAAATCCATAACAGTCTGACAAGGACCTATAACCAGTGGGAATGTACTGATTTATTTATTTATTGATTGACATTTGATTTCTAGGGCCATTCAGTACAAACTGCAAGAAAAACCCAGCCAAGCTAGAGATTTCACTGTGGTGATATTCAGGCCAATATTACCCTTTAGTTTGGATGTTAGTTGGGATGTTTTGCAGGTATATTAATGTTTTTGCAGTGGTAGCGTTGTTGCCTCACAGCAAGAGGTTTGCCCGTTCGATTCTCGGCTGGAGTGCGGGGAGTGCCTTCTGTGTGGAGTCTGCATGTCCTCCCCGCAGTTGGGTTGGTGTTTGAAAGACATGCGTAAATGGGCGTGCCTTCATTGAAGGTTGAATGCCGAGCTGGCACCTCGGCGTTCGTCAAAATCTACTGCCAATCATTAGCAGACCGGAGTTCCGCTGTGGCGACCCCTAACCGGGAAAAGCTGAAAGACAACAACAACAGCAGCAACATTAATGTTTTTGGGCATCAGCTGGGTTTAAAGAATCTGAGTTTCTGAGGTATGGTCAAGCTATCCACTTTTGCTATGCTGATGAGGTCAATAAAAAGGTCACAACATGCATATCCACAGCTAGTAGGGTTTGGACTTACTAGCCTGAATGCAGTGACAAATACTTAAAAAGTAAAACATCATGGGCATTCAGAAGCCGTTTAGCTGAAACACTTGATGTGCTTAAGGGTCATTTGCATACATTCCATGGGTCTCCATTACAGGAGGTTTAAAGTATCACACAGTGAAAACTCTAGCTAGGCTGAGTTTATCTTGCAGTTTTTACTCAATGGTTTGTCTTTGTGAATTTCTAACCCATTCATCTGAAGTTCTTGGGTCAAGGACTGAGGAAGCATGGTCAGTAAATGAGATTTGGGAAACAGGAAATCTCTGTAGTACCACGACTACTTCAGCATAAGATCCAAAAGCACAGATTTGATTGAGGGCTAATCTGGATACATTGTTATGAGGAGAGACAAAATATGGAATGTTACAATACTACTGAAAGGAAGATGATCAGAGATCTTGGTTACAGAGAGTCATTTGGATCTGTAAATTGTCATACAATGGTGTCCATGTTTGTAAAATTTTAATAAAAACATGTACATTCCACTAGAAAGGATTTAAAGAGCTTGCAGATTTTTTGAAGCACTGGCTACTGTTTAGAGGCAACATTCTATCTAGATTTGTAATACTGCTTTACCAAATGAAGTTTATGCTTTACAGATAAAGACTCTCAGCAGTCCTCAACAGCCAATGAGAATGGAGCTGATTTTGTGCTTGAGCTGACTGAGGTGAACATCAAAAGAAAGAGCAGGATCTAGATACATGCCTAAACATTTAAAGGAGGAGACTAGTTTAATGTGTTTGCTTTGAAGGGAAACACATTCTAAGCTAGGAGGTTAGACCTCACTGAGGTACCATGTTTTTCCCCAGTTTAGAAGCAAATGTTCATTATTAAGCCAAATCAGGAGATTTCTGAGACAATAGTAAGCATTAAATTTAACAGTAATAAACAAGGAGAAAGGTAAAATGACATGGTCATCAGCATGTAATTAAGTTAAGGAAAGAAAGACAAAAAGGGACAGAAATGACAAATGTAGCAGAAAGAAAAGGGCCAAGGATACAGCACTGTGAAACTCTGGTGCTCGAGACATCAAGAGAATGACTTGAATATAACTAACTGGCTCTTCAGTGAAATTACTTTTAAATTAGGAAATGACACACAGGGCAAAGCAAATAAAAAACAAAGAACCTAGAAATACTTTGTTAACCATGTTGAAGGTCTTAGTTAAGTCTCCGAAAATGGCATCAATGAAAATACCCTTATTTGTGGCAGTAAGAACAGTATCTGTTGGAGATAACAGTGCAGTCTTGGTACTTTGGCCCAGAATTAAGTCATGATGATATGTGGATAGCATATCATATTTGCTTTCATATTCTGACGCTTACTGATAAATTACCTTTTCAAACAGTTTGGCCAAAGAGTGAAGATGTGCGATGTGTTCTGTAAAAAGTTAGCAATAAGAATGGTTACTTTTAGGAAGGGAAAAAAGTCTGATAACTTTCCATGAGGAAACAACGGTATTCTGGTATAAGAAGAGGTTAAATAAGAGGCAGACAGTGTAAGTAATGTGATCTTTACACTGTTCAGAAACCACGGGAAGACTCCATGATGAGGAGGTTCACCAAGATGTGAAAAACTATCAAGTTTTTAAATCTGTTTAGTATGGGTATTTTTAAATGAAAAGATGGAACATGAGTTTGTAGAACAGGAAGGCAGTTTGTGGAAGAGAAAGAATGCTGGCTGGAGGATAAGCAGACTTCTCAACAGTACAGATTTTCACAGACTGTCTAAATTTTTGCCTCATATTTTTGGCTGTTCCTCATAAAATTTGTGATTTTTCTTGCAAATTGTCGAGAACAAAAGTCACTACATAATGACAGACATTTGAGTTTCAGATGTATGCTAATGCAAAACTTGTTATTCTATCAACTTTCTAAGTTTATAAAAGCAATATTTAAAACATGTCTCTATTTTTGGACCTTTGCTCCCTATTAGTTTTGTCTCTGTCCAGAATTCTTGTGCAAAGAGGCTGAGAGGTATTGCGATGAGGCATGTTTAAGAATTTCTGTTTAAAGTTTTCAGTAATAAGTACTTAATTTACAGGAAGTTCTTAAAAGGATCAGCTTTTTACTAACATTTTATTAATCTCACTCCAAAATCATTTAAGGTTGGAAAGTAGCTTAGCTCATTGCTTCCTACAAGTGTATTCAATAAGAGTGCACATATCTAAACTAGAGACTCCCCTGTACTCCAGAAATTAGTATACTAATAATTGTTTTCAAAGTCAAATTGTTGAAATCCTGGTAAGGGTAGAAACTTAAAACTAGAGCAGGAAGGTTATATCTACAAGCTGACATAATTTGCCAAGCATGTTAACGAAATGGTCAGCATGGGATGTGCAGAGCTGGAGTAATTAAGGAGTATTTGCAAAACGTTATGAAATATATGACATATTTCTAACTTTACAATAATAATGCAAAATAGAGTGCAGTACTGCTTTGTTGGGGGTGGTATATTCAAGCAATGTATGTTAGTAGAAAAATGACAGTAAAGTGAAGACATTCTGAGATACAAATGCTCTTTTGATAAAGCAGTTATGACTATTAAATTTATTTTCATAAATACAGTGATTTCATAAAAGCTGTGTGCTCTAGAGATGAATAAATGCTGCCAGCTTATACAGAACATTAAGGCACACAATGTTGCCACTGATGCATGCTATCAAACACAAATTGTTTTGTAGAGTAATATTGTATTGAAATATCAAGTATTTGCATAGATTCAGCAATATCAGAAAACACCAGTATGCTATCTCCTCATGTCATATACCATTGGAAAGCTCTTGAACCTGTGAACAATTCCCTTACTGATATTTCAGAGGTATCTCATACACTTACAGAGATATAACCTTTTGTTTGACAACAGCACTAGTATTTCTTGGCAAACAGTAGCCGTTCTTTCATAAATCTGCAACATAAAATCAGCATATACAGACAGAGCTTTGATACTAACACAAGTGCAAAGCCCATCATCTACCAAATAGTAATCATATTTTACATTTTTCTCTTTTTCTTTTAGCTTTTCCCAGTTAGGGGTCGCCACAGCGGAACTCTGGTCCACTAATTATTGGCAGTGGATTTTTATGGTGCCGAGTTGCCAGCCCGACGCCCAACCTTCAAAGAAGGAACACCCATTCAAGCACGCACCTACCTGCATGTCTTTAAGCATCACTCAACCGCAGGGAGAACATGCAGACTCCACACAGAAGGTGCTCCAGATGAGAATCAAACAGGAGAACCTCTTGCTGTGAGGTGACAACTCTAACTGCTGCATGACCACAGCCTCATATTTCACCTTTTTGTAATTCACACAATTTGTCAGATATTATTTTGGAGAAATGCTCTCATGAGGGAAGTAGTTTCCCAGCTTAGATCTCAAGAAGCAAAGTTGTTAAACAGCATCTTTTTGTTCAGGATTAAATGAGTTAAATACTTTTCCCTATAGAAGACATGATATTTATTTGTTTAATTAATTTAAATTAATTGCTCTTTTTGGTATTGTGAAGATAGGTGAAGGCTGCCAGCCTAGCCAGATAGAATTTTGTAGATAACTCTGCCATTTGTAAATATTAATATAAGCCACAGGCATGTTCTCTTAAATGGAACAAAATGCTGTCAGATGTGGAATTGCAAAAATATAACAACAGTGCACTCTACTCTACTGTAAGAAAGCTGATAAGTCAAACATTGTGAAATCCTTTGATCTAAAATTTGGATCAGAGATGTCTAGAGGGAGGCATTCTGCCTATTGTTTTGAGACCAGACTTAATGGCTAGAATTTACATGTATAATTTATTTTATTGCTCTGGCTTCTGACCAGCTAGCTGCAAGATCAAAAAAGATTTTAACCTCTGAGTTCTGTTAGCGTGGGAACCAGCAAGAAATGATGCAATCTGAAATTAATCAGTGGTACTGTGTTATCAATTTAAGGACAGAAAGAATGAGAGCATTGAACATTTGTCTTGAGAACATCCAACTCACCACTCTGCTTCTCTGTCTGTATGTAAGTAGGATCTTAGACTTCATAGTGTTTCTCTTAGAAATAGCTAGGAATTAGGAAGATTAGACTAAGTGTTTTTCTGTGTTGATGTCAGAACTGTTCTACTGTATTATTTTAAGCATTTTTCTGTGATCTCTGAACTCTTGACTATCACTGTATACTAAGGAGTACTGTCTTGTGTTTTTATTATTAAATATTTTTAAACCTTTCAACTGTGGTTGTTTTGTGTAGAGATAATTTAATCTCTATAGAGTACATTGTGTGTGTGTGTGTGTGTGTGTGTGTGTGTGTGTGTGTGTGTGTGTGTGTGTGTGTGTGTGTATGTATATATATATATATATATATATATATATATATATATATATATATATATATATATATATATGTATGTGTGTGTGTGCATGTATATATATATATATATATATATATATATATATATATATATATAGTGACACTGTACAAAGTCACTCTAAATAAGCCTTGACTGTTCAGTTGCACTTACCATTTGGATAATAATATTGCACAGTATAATTGGACACCCTTTCATAAGGGCCTTTTGGTAGCTGATAAATATTAATGGGTGGTGGCAGTGTTTTCTACTGTATAGTCTGGGTAAAAGGGGCACAGCTGGAGAACCTGTGCCAGACTTCCCCAGGAGTGTCTGTGTGGGTGTATATAACTCCTATCTCAAAGTGTGTGTGTGTCAGCTACTTGGGGAGGGACACAAAGGACTGGTTGGACAGAGAGGGTGCTGGAGGTTTTAGCTTGCCCACTAGGATGAGATCCGGACCCGATAGCTGTGCCAATGGGAAGTCTTATTGGGGACCCGGAGAGAAAGGGAGAAACCAGCCCCAAACTGACTGCAATCTCTGTGTGCTCAAGGGAAATTGTACTCTACTGTGTGTGTATTTATTATCCTTTCCCTACATGGATGCCCCTTACTGGTGTTAGTGGTGAGGATTGAGGCTCCTTGATTGCTGGGCCAGTGCACGGGCATTACAAGTATTATTTTCTTACATAAATGTAAAAAGTCTAGCTTTAGTGGAAGGGCTTTTCTCACAGGAAACCCAAGCTTTTTCCTTAGTTTCACTAGATCACTAGTCATTCAAGACTCCTTCTCACGCTTGTTCTGTTGACCAAGAACTGGTCTAATGAAGCCTCTTGATTTATACTGGCAGAATATGCTCCTGTCAATGTTCAGGAGCTTAGAATTTAATGCATATATATGACCCAGAGGCCTGGATTTAATAGCAAAGGAAAACATGGAACTTTATTTATTTATGAATTTATATCAGATCAATGGATTAGGCTATTCAGAGTTTATTTAAAGATGAACAGTAGAGAGATTATATATCCTGGAAGTATTATGATTAATAAGAGATCCAAGAACATTTGTCTGATGAAGATGAAATTTCATACAGCTCCTGTATTATCTGCTTAAGGCTATAGTCAGAAAAGAAATCAAGAAAGTTTTGCTGAGCAAGAACAAAAAGTTAATGATCAAGTCATCAAGAGGAAAATGTTATTTTTATGACAGACACAAAAAGAGATGTCTGAAGGAATTTCTTAGACAAATAGAGAGTAACAAGAGAAGGAAGATGACTGATATGGTAAATTTAGAGATGTGAAATGTAAACTCAAAACTTAGGTAGTCTGGCTGCGTTTATCACCCTTCAATGATATGGGTAAACTACTGGAAGGGCAATTTCTAAACACCAGTAAGATGCCGCCACCATTTCTAGAGTCTAGCTGATCCTCATGCAAGGTACTGTAGTTGGGAAATGAAAGAAATGATCCCAGAAATCAGGTTTTGGGTTTCAGTCAGGTTTCACAGAATGCTACTGCTATTAGGTCCAGATCAAAATGTATGTAATATATAAACTAACAGAATGAGAACTGGGGTACAAAAGAGTTCCTGGACTGGCTTCAGTATTTCTAAGAGAAGCAACACAGCCCATTAAAAGGAAAGAAAGGAGGGCTAAAATAGTTTGCTGGAATTAAGAAGAGAAGACAGACAATGCCTTTCAGAAAGTGAGAGAACATAAAAGTAAAACAAAATCCGGGTATATGACAGTAAATGTGTAGAAGACAGAGGAAAGCTCATAGGGCAAAGGTTCATAAAAGGTAGTTGTTAGCACAGTCAAAGGCCATATGATTTGCAGTAAGAAGGGTATTGGGCAGTAAAAGAGTAAGTAGTTTGTTAGATGCTCCAGAGGATAAATGGTGATATGGGATGATGGGGAAGGCAAGTGCTAGGGACAACTGCAGAGATCAGTCACATTATGGAAAATGAAATGAAAGTTTGAAGTGAGAATTGACAGACTACAAAGGAGGAGAAATGGAGGACTGGACACTAGACAAAAGCAAAGTATAGAAGAGAAAAAGGCAGGAGGTGGGTGAGGGTAATCACTGACAGGGGAATATGATAAGAAACAGCTCTCACTACTCTCAAAAAAAATTAAGTTGATAATATTCTCACCAATATCAATATATTTGGAAAGAAAATAAAGTTAAGAAGGATAAGAAAAGTCGAAGGAGCACCTGATTTTGATGGATAACAATTCAGACAAAGATAATGCAGCCATCAGTTTCCATATCTTATGTTGTAATAATATAGCTAGTGATGGTGAGTAGGAAGAGAAGAGGAAAACACAGACAGATAAAGGGAGGTGCAGCCTGGCAGTTACTGCAGAGGATTAAGGCTATGACCCGTTAATGAGCTGCTTCCTGTAGTCCACCATTTGTTTCCCTAAGGCTACATTTCCCTATTGTGCAAATCTGGGCAAGTCACTTAACCAGACAGTGCTTTGCAGCAACTGGGAAATTGGGTTTGGCTCCTCAATGGCCTTCAGGACTGTATGTCAGATTGTTTAATAGTTGCACAGATAGACAGATAATTAAATAAACCTCATGATGCAGGATCTGTTAACAGGGTTGCTGGCTTGGGTAAGCATTTGCCATATTTCAAGTACGGAAAAAGCTAATCATTCAAAGAATACATTGTTTCACAGCACATTTTTCTTCCCATCTGGTTATACAAGGAGCCTAGGCATCTGTTGCTGTAAGAAACAAGTTCACAGCTGCAGACTGTAGCCCACAAAACATTAATCTAATAGCCGGATTTCTGTAGTATGCCACTCTTTTGCCATTCTTACATCAAATTATATTCATGTATATATTCTAGTACTTCAGTATCAAATGGTCCTAACCTTACCAATAATGTAATGGAAAACAAGGCACTTGTTGCTTTAATATTGTGTTACACATTTATTACGCCAAGCAAACTTCTTGTTTATTAGGAGTTTGTGGGCAGATGGCTTAAATCATGAGATCTTGACAGTATTTCTAGGAAACTTAAAGATGTAGGAGTGGCTGGGGATAGGGCTAAGAGAAGTTACACACTGCAGTGAAGGAAACGGGTATAGATCAAGGGCATAGAATATATTGAGGGAGTTCTATCCCATAAAAAGAAGGCAGATACCGCTTTAAGTAGGGAAGAAAAGAGTAGTCACATAACTATTACAGGCAAAAATGAAGAAAATATTTTTAAAATAGAAAAGACAACAAGAAGGGACTGGGATGAGTAGTGTGAAGGGAAGGTGACGATGGCTGGTTATAATGATTAAGGTAAACTAAAATGGGTACTACAGTACGTGAAAGAAAGTAAGAAGAGAATAGGGTGACTTGTGAGGATAATACTGGTGGGAAAAGCATAAAAAACCTCTGTAGAGATTAGAAAATCCTACCTTATGCAACTTATTCTTTATAGTCCAGTGAAGTTATAGTCCCACTTTATACACCCCTTATCAGGCCCATCACTGAATATAATACACCCTTCAGCAAGTACCTTGCTCAGCACCTAAACCAGCTTGACAGACTTCAATGTTTCCTCAACAGAAAGTTCTGAGGTCTCAGTACCATTAGCTATTCTGATAGACTAAAAGCCCTGTGTCCCTCTACACAGTATCATGTAGACTCCTGAGTGGCTATCTATGCTTAGCCCTCTGTGCTATGAATGATTCATTATTATTTGAACTCCTTCACAAAAATAGAACCAGTGGCAAAGCACACACACACACACTCTAGAGACTTAAGCCTATACAACCACATCAGCAATACCAAATAGGGTGACAGCTATCTAACCAAATGCAAACTCTCATTTCTGGAATAGGATGTCCTACCCATCAAGCAGAGTATTTGCCTAGCAACCTTTAAAACCAGACTGGATGATTGGATAAACTATTACAAATTTTCAACAAAGATATGCATAGAATGTTTACTAATTAAGACACATTGTTAGTATCCTGCTCAGTAATGGGTGATGTGGTTGAGCATCTTGAGAGTCCCTCTGGCTATAAGTTTAGTAAGAACCAACAAACCTATGAAAACAGGAAACTTTTATGATGCAAATAGAGAAGAAAAGCACTTCTTTAAAACTTTTTTAGGTTCACAGTTATATACTCGGCTAATGACCCTCCAGGGCCTTTACAAGCCTAGCCATGGAATCCAACCCAATTGTGCTCCTATGTATTATGGGCTTTAGTATACATGGCCTTCCTTTGACAAAGTCAAACTGGGATGAGTTCAGTGTCTGTAGGTTGCCTGTGTCTTCATTGATCATTTCCATGATAATTTATTCCATGGCTTTGCATATCAAACTTGTCAGGCTAATAGGTTAGTAGTTACTGGGGTCAGTTGGTGATCCACCTTTGCAAATTCGGACAACCATCGCAGTCCTCCATTCTCATGGCACAAAGCCTGTTTTGAGACCACAGCTGAAAAGTGATTCAAGTGGTCCTGACAGGTCTCTCTCAAAACAATGAAATCTCATACCTTTGAAACTCAAAACATTGAGACCATAACATTGAAAACCCAAAAACACTGAAAACCCAAAACAACGAAAACTGAGAATACTGAAAATGTGCATCATAACATAAAAAACTAAAATGCACATGTAAATAACACCCCCTCCATCTATAACACGACCAAAGTAAGAAACACTTTTTACTACGTTTCTGCAGGGGGGCAAGCCCCCTTGCACCCCCCATGTTCAAAGGTTCACAGGTAGGTAGTAGGCTATTGGCCCTATATAAGCCTAGCCAAAAGGTACCCTGGCTTTCGCCACCCAAGAAAATTATTTTCCTGTGCCCCTGTCGAGCAGAGCCACAGAAATGATTCCCGGGGTGAATTTCCTATCTTCCATCCAATCATCAAGATTTTTCTTGAAGAGTGCTAATGAGGAGCTTTGTTTGATATAGATAGGTAGTTTGTTTCAGAGTATGGGAAATCTCTGGGACAGGAATCTATCCCTCCAGCATGTTCTGTTTATTGTGGTGACAAGGTTTAGGTCCCTAGAGTATGTAGCTCAGAGGGATTGGGATTTCTTTAAGTGACATAGCTTTGTATGTTAGGCAGAGATCGCCTCTGAGTAGGCGATATACAATGAAGTAAAGCTGGAGTTTTTTGAGACAGTCTGTGTAGGGCATCTGTTTGAGGCTGGTAATCCTCTTTGTGAGGTATTTCTGTGGCCTTTCCAGTTGTTGTAGATGCCTTGTGAGGAACATACCAAAAGGGGCACTGTACTCTATAATGGGTCTAATGAGTGACAAGTAGAGGGGAACAATGACCTCCTTTTTCCTGGATGAGAAACCTTTGGTGATGAGGTGTGTCACGTAGAAGGATTTCCTGACTACTGTGGTGATGTGATTATCAAAGGAGAGACTACTGTCCACCTGTGTCCCAAGGTCTCTTATCACACTTTCGGTGTTAAGTAGACTATGTGGGGGAATCCGTCGCCCACACCCACCATAAATTAAATATACCAACTCCTAGATCACACTACAGTGGAAAAAAGTTAATTTCCTAACCCCCCCCCCCCCCTGTAACATGATCACCATACAGAATGTAAACATATGGATGTGTTGCTTTCAAGGAAGTTGTTAGTGTTCTGACAAGTGCTGGGAGAAGTGAGTAGAAGAAAATGTGCTTATTTTGCTAATCTGTACATGTTTCTAGGCGATTAGACATTATGTTTACATTCTGTATGCTGATCGCAATACAGTGAGGTTAGGAAATAAACTTTTTTCCACTGTGGCGCGATCTTGGAGTTGGCATATTTAATTTACAGGGGGTGCTGGAGGGGCTTGCTTCCCTGCAGAAACATAGTAAAAAGTGTGTTGGTTAGTTTGGTGGTGTTACAGGTGGAAAAGATGTTATTTACATGTGCATTGTAGTTTTCAATCTTATGATGCAAAATTTCAGTGTTCCGAGTTTACGTTGTTTTGGGTTTTCAGTATTTTGGATTTTCAATGTTATGGTGTCAGTGTTTTGAGTTTCAATGTTATGAGATTTCAATTTTTTGAAGTAGACCCATCCTGACAGCTGTTTAGGAGGCATTCTGAGATATTGTCATGGCCCACTGAGACTGTTTTTGGACTTAGCAAGTGCCACCAGGACCTGCTCCCTGTTAACAGCTGGGGGATTATGATAGTAGATATTTCATAGGGGGTGTCAGGGGGGAGTGTGGGGTGAAGTTTGAGCTGTATTTGTCAAGAAGCAAATTCTCTATGTTGCTCTGATCAGTGAAGGTGGCACCATTGACCACCTTTTCAGCACACACTGATGTGTACTGCCTTTGAGGTTTTTGGACCTAGCTGTAGAATACCTTGTGGTTATCTTTAGTATGCGGGGCTATCTTGCCCTCGTAACTAGCTTTATTGGACTTAATTAGTCTTCTTAGTTTCCTGTTTAGTTTAATTAAAGAGCTCCCGTCATTGTAGGAGTTGGTATTTCTGATTTTAGCCTTAACTTATTTTGGTTTGTTATATACCCTTTTAAGGTTATGATTCCACCAGGGTTGTTTATTTTTTGGGCTTACTTCTAGTAGGTACAGAAACCTCTAGACAGCCATTCACATGGCTGTACAGGGTCCCTGGGAACAATTCTGCACAATTTGCTGTAAAATATGGGCTGGGAGGGAGACTAAATTTTGACAAACTATTGCTTAATAGTACATAGTTTGCTTTGGAATTGTTCCTAACTGTTACAGAGTTTGCTGGGGTTATATCAAGTTGATTTATATTTCAAAGGAAACAGCTTTGTGGTCCAAACTCACCAGTGAGGAAGTGACCTGGGGTGGGGGGCAGCTCTCTCCCACATTTGTGAGTAGCAGGTCCAGTATGTTTGAACCTCTGATGGGTGTGTGCATTATCCAGTCAAGGATATTTGTGTTAATAAAGTCCAGGAATCGTTATGTCTGTGAGTATAAGGCAGTATACGTTTCCCAGTCTACAGAGGCAGTAGTTAAAGTTTCCAATGAAAAGGGTGTTTAGTTTAATGGTAAGTGTCTCCAGTAGGTCTATGTATGAGCAACGGGATTCAAGGGACATATATGGTGACCTACAGCTTACTAGGATATGGTATGAGACCTTGACTATGGTGATTTGCATATAGACAAATTCCAGGGAATCACACTGTTTTAACTAATGTGGAGTTATGTTTGTTTCTAATATAGCTTGAGATTCCACTACCTTATGTCCCTGTCAGTTTAGCTGATGGTTTAAATGTGTGGAGTTTCTTGTTTAGGTTCCTAGCACTGAGAAGTTTCTTTGGGTTTTGCATTTGCTATGTTGGTAGTTGTATCAATTTTGCACTGCCTTAAAATGGCTCTAAAGGGGTGGATAAAGTTTTAGTCAATATTCAGAAGCCTAAGAGAGACAAGCACAGACTATCCTTTGTAAAGCAATGAGGTTTGCTAACCATTTCCTCCCATGCTGACAAATACTGAATCCCCCTAGAAAGGCAACTGAAACTAAGCCAATTGTTGTAGCCAATCGTCTTTTGTTTGTAATGTGGCATCATCCTTGGTTAAGTTAAAATGCTGCTCAGTGGATGGCAATTACCTGCCTGAGACACATTCAGAGAGATCAATAATGTATCTCTTCATATAGCCTAGGAAGTACATCTCAGGTCTTTAACGCCTACTTGAACTATGACAGAATCATACTGGTAACTGTGGTATAATGACTTTTGAGTGAGTACCTAACTTGGCAGATCCTGGCTCCAGATAAGTAACTTACTGTTATCTTCTCCTTGTTCAATCTGGTGAGAGGGGCATCTATGTGTTGTACAACAGAGTTTCCTGTGACAAGTCCTGGGTAATGTGCTGGCTTGCCTTATAGGCTTAGCTCTTGGGGCTCCACTGGATGTATGCATATGTGTGGTTTGGTGTTACTTTTGATGAGTTCTTTAGAGACTGCTGAGGATAGACATTGCTGATCATAGGCTTAGGAGGTCTTTGAGGTTTGGGAAGATTGCTTTTTAAGTGTCTCAGCACAGTTTGGTCTATGTGTGCATGTGGTGAACACTGTGTGGTGGATGTAGTATGTTCTTTACAACCTTGTTTGTATGAGACATTTTTGCATCCAGTGAAATTGCGTATGTGCATCTCTCACACATACTGTATTTGTTTCTTTAAGGATTAAATGGTTGTCTGTGAACATGAGACAATTTCCACATTGACTCAGGATGCTCATATCTACTAACCTAGCTACGGAGACATTTGTAAAATGCATATTCTTGTTGTCAGGGCTCCTTTATGTCATGAACTAGGTTATACAGAGGTCTCCTTGAGTAGTCTCTGAGGTTAGGCTAGGTTAGACTGTGTGCTTAGGTAGGATGATAGTGCTGTTTAATGTAATGGAGTTAATTTGTAATAAAGGAGGTTTACTCAAGTCCAATACTGATTTGCTAGGTGGGCACTTAATATTAAGGATACATATGGAAAACAATGGGTGAGAAAGTACTTAAATAGCTCATACAACCAACAGCACCATTGAAAGATAGGAGGGAAGGACTTTGGAAGTCAGATTATCATAAAGGGCACAAGGTAAAGACACAGCCTTTTAAAACCACAATAAGAGAAGGGAAAGAGGGTTCGGGAAAAATTTCAAAACGGAGCTCTAGTCCTATGCTTAAAATTTCAGAAACTTTTAGCTTAATGTCGGAATAGGAGGGTGGGACAGACTCAAAGAACTGGGGAAAAACAGCATCAAGGTGAACAGAAAGGCACTGGAATGTAACTTTAAGCAGGTATATACATCTATAAAAAGAAATGAAGCACAAATCATGGAGCAGAATTCACAATACTGCCACTACTACAATCCTAGCACAGACTAAGACACCAGACTAATCAGACATTTACCAGTAACACTGTAATAAGAGATTAAATGAGGTAATTCTACTTTTAGAAATAGAAGTGCATTATAATGTATAAACAATGCAAAAATCTTGCAGTAATACACAATCTTCATACAACTACAAGACTAAGGTCCCAAAAAAAACTATAAAAAGTGCAAACAGATACCTTTTCGGCTAAACTATGGACAAAAAGCACAGAAGTATAAAGTAGCATTGTGCAGATCACTACACATGCAACTTGAAATATTTAAGCAGAATTTAAATACAAGTTGTTGTCTTCCATTTTGATGGAAATGTTATATCTCACACCTCCCAGAGTCTTGAACAAAATACCCTGGGTGGATGTAGCTCTGTGCTAAATACAGAAGACTTAAAAGAGAGGGATCCACTCAAAGCCAGTACTGGAGTTTTAATCGTATGGTTACAATTTCATAAACTTTTAGCTTAAGAAATGGAAGGAGTTGTACAAGAAGGTGATAGAACTTTTTTTGGAGAAGATTTTAACATCATGCCACACTGCGGTGGTGGTGCTGCGATAGCGTTGTCGCCTCACAGTAAGACGTTGTCCCATTCGATTCTCAGTTAGAGCTTCTTCTGTGTGGAGGCATACGTGAATGGGGTGTGCCTTCGTTGAAGGTTGTGCATCAGGGCTGGTAACCCGGTACATAAAAATCCACTACCAAACATTAGCGGACCGGAGTTCCGCTGTGGCGACCCCTAACCGGGAAAAGCCGAAAGACACAAACATTTTAACATCATGCCACAGCCAGCAAGGGAAAGGGCAAAAGGAATTAAATAGCATGGAATGACTTGCAAAGGGGGGGGGGGGCGTACAGGGTAGCTGGGCAGATATTTTGATAGACCAAGCCTGAGGAAGTAAGGGAATTCACATTCACTAGAAACACGAACAAGCAGGGAAACAAATTACACATTTTTCTGCTTAGCAGAATCAATTTAGGTATCATGAAGAAAATATGGCAAACTTGTCCAACAGTCCAAAATAAGTAAGAAAAGTAAAGAAACTAAAGGAAATGGGAAGAAAAAGCAGCATAGGGTGGAAATGGCAGGATCAAATATTGTTAGATGACGTGGAAAAACAAGAAAATTGGAAAATGTTGCTATAAGCAATGGAGGAAAATACAGTGGAAAGGGACAGGTTGGGGGTCTTTAGTGTGATGCACTGAAACAGTATGGGGAAATTTAAGAAAACCGAAGGTCTGAAAAGAAAAATTAAGGGGCAAATATTAAAAAGTAAGAGACAATACAGGAGATACAGGCAAAATGTTAGGGATTTAGGAAAGGAAAATAGAGAAAAGGAAGAGAAACTGAAACATTAAATAATAAAGGAAACAGAATATTTAGAGAGAAAGAACCAAGAAAAAGGAAATACGTCTTGCTTAGTAGTGAGCTAGTAGTGAACAGGTCAGGCAAAATCTTAGTATGGAGAATAATGCTGCTACATCTCAAGTGCTCTAGGTTGCACTGCATCTGAATTGTTTAAGCGTGTTTTAGCTGCTTTTCTGTATATATATATAGACTTCTCTGTATATGTAGACTAGTTACTTATTTGCCTCTGAAATCGTTTTTCAGTTGTGCACTTGCCTTGCTTCTTTTAAAAAGTTTTAAATTGCTAATTTTGTAGAGTTTTAATTGCATTTACTGTTTAGGACTACACACTCATGTGTGTTAGCCTTTTCTGTGTTTATTTACTGTATTATTGCATTGTTTAGCCTGTTGTAACCAAAAAAAAAAACTTTCTTGTTTGCTCATTTCCCACATATCCTAGCCAGTACAGTCCAGATCCCAGGCTTTGCTTTTCTCAGGACTTTATTTTCTGTGCTCAGAGCTATCTAGACCTTGCTGTGGTAGAGGGAAGTCCTACTGCTTACCAGTGGGAGTGGTGAGCATTGTACTGCCTATCAAACTTGTCAGGCTAATAGGAGTGGTTTCCAGCTCTGAAATTGTAATTTTATTAGCCTTTTTGGGCTGATTTCTATTCCTTTCAACTTTCTGGCTAAAAAACATGTGTGTTTGTGCATTTTTCCCATCGTGCAGCACCACGGAGCTACAGTTAAACTATTCCAGGTGCCAGAAAGTCTTCTCTTCAAATTTTCCCTTAGAACTAGCTGGTTTCTCAGTAGTAGCACTAAAATCTGAACCCCTGTGACTAGCACTTGCTCTAGAACCTGCTGGAAAGCACTAGTAGCCTGAAACTGATACAAGCACTCAACACTCCTTGTCAATAAGGAGAAATTAATCGTAGGCACTAAACAGCCTATAACTGCAAAGTACCTTGCAAAGGCAAGGGAAAACAGCTCTTGTACTTTACAAAAAAACGCACCTAAACAGGCATGTCCAAGGGTCAGCTTCCGGTGATTTTTCCTGTCCACCTGGTGAATCTGGGCAAAATGGGGCAATGCGGCAACTGCCTCATGTACACAGACAACCCTCTCCTCCTACCACCTAACACTACAACCTGCGACAGATGCACTTACATAGCCAAACTACAACCTGCGACAGATGCACTTACATAGCCAAACTGGAAGCAAAACTCCCTCCGGCCAAAATTGTGCTAGACAGTCAAGAGGAGAAAGTTAACACCTGCCCTACACCTCAAGCAACTCATAGCCCTTCAAAACCCACACCATCAATACCCACACATAGCAACACTAAACCCACATATGTGGAGGCCCTTAACAATAACCTGCCCAAGCAACAAGGGCCTCTGAAGTTGAAATGCCAACAAACACCAGTCACAACCAAAGTGACACATAGCTCACAACACCAGTGTGTCACCCAACAACAGCCCCTAAGGCAAGAAAATGTACCCAACACTTTAGTCAGAGGTGACTCTATAGTCAGGCACACTGATGTCCCACTCACCAGGCTGAACAAGGAGAAAAATTGCAGTCAGCTGCCTGTCGGGTGTCAGGATCCACCACATAACACAAGCACTCAAGTCACTCCACAAGTACAAATACGACTCTGTCATTGTCGATGTTGGAGTGAATGACTTGAGACGTACCTCCCTGGACTACATGAAAAGAGACATGGAAGAGCTCTAGGATCATGTGGCCCAGGCAGGTATGACCCTAGCCCTGAGTAGCATCCTGCCTTCGCCCAGAATGATACCACAGTATAAGGACAAAATGATTGACTTCAACAATTGGCTAAGCTTTTGGTGTCGTTCAAAGGGGATCCAGTGTCTGTCTATCTAAGAAGACATGATCGACAAACCATGATGCTTTGCCAGAGATGGTCTGCACCTGTCACCCCTGGGATTCAGGTTACTGGCTAAAGCTCTTGCAACTCCTACAGTGCCTTTTTTAGGCAAGGTTCAAAGGACAAAACCACCACTGTAACAGATACAAGCATGCAAAATCTGAAGGTAATGCTACTCAATGCTAGAAGTCTAAACCTCAAAATGCACTCTCTCGAAGCACTCCTAAAAATGGAGAACGTTGATATCTGTGCAGTTACTGAGACCCGGTTCAAGGCTCCAGAGAGCACCCCTGCAATACCAGGCTACAACTCTTATCACACTTTTCGGCCAGAAAAATCAAGACCAAAACACTAAAGGTGGAGGACTGTCCATATTCACCAAGGATATTTACACCTCCAGGCTAATTGCCCAACACAATGCATCTGAAATTCTCCAGGTGCAACTAACACTAGGGTAAGACTGCAATCCAAATTGTAGCTTGCTACAGATCCCCCACCATGCCCCAAGATTCTCACTAGACCTTTCTAAACATACTGGAAAATATTAAGATACAACCAAACATCTTAATACTGGGTGATTTCAACTACCCTGCCATTAACTGGGAAAATTACTTGGGTACCAACACCGTTTCCCAACGGTTCTTGAAATTCATAAATTCCAACGCCCTGGATCAACTAATCCACTGTCTTACCAGGGGCTCCAATATCCTAGACCTGGTCATTACCAAAATGGGAGATAAATGCTCCACACCAGTGGTCACTCCCTCATTGGTCAGGTCTGACCATAAGCAAATCACCCTTGACATCCACATCCCACCCCCACCCCTCCCCCAGTAAGGAAACCTCCATAATAAACTTCTCCAAAGCCAACTTCATGCTACTGAAGTCAGAAGTGACAAACTTCATGACACTCATGCAGACGGGATCTGAAAGTTCAACTGCTGAATCCTACACTAAGACACTGTACGAGCACATCCACTCATGCATGAATTGTGACATCCCATTTAGAACCAAGATGCTCTCCTCCAAAAAAAAGGAAGCCAATCTGGTGGTCCCCTGCTATAAACAAACTATACAACAGAGGGAAGAAACTGTTGCAGAAAAGAGGAAAATCCCAGGATGCAAAAAACTCCCTCATCAGCCTCAGTAAGAAGCTGAGATCCCTCATAAAATCCTCAAATCTAGTTATGAAAATAAAATTGCCAAAGATTCCAAAGACAACCACAAGGCGTTCTATAGTTATGTCAAGAATCTAAATGACAATGCTCAGATCTGCTCTGAGCTACAACAGAATGGCATTAAATATACTGATCCCAAGGATATTGCCAATATCCTGGCAGATCGATTTAGTGCCAACTTCACTCCCCTCTCACCCCCTAAAGGGCCCATCTCAATACCAAAAGATTGCCAAATTCTGGTAATCACGGCCACACAGGTAAAAAACGCACTCTCCAAAGCTAAGAATACAGCATCCATTGGACCAGATGAAATCCTGGGCTGTGTACTACATGAACTACAAAATGAACTGTCACCTCACCTAAGTGTCATGTTTAATCATAGCCTCACTTCAGGCTTTGTGCCCACTGAGTGGCACACAGCTACAGTTATCCCACTCCACAAGGGGGGATCCACCTTGGATCCTGGGAACTACCGTCCCATCAGTCTGACAAGCCTGATCTGCAAGGGCATGGAACGCATTATCATGGAACTTATAAACAAAGACATTGGCAACCTTCAAACACTGGACCCCACCCAGCTTAGGTTCATGAAGGGACGATCTTGTCTCCTGAACCTGACTGACTTCTTTGAATCAGTCTCCAGAGCTGTGGATGAGGGTAAGGTGGTCCACACAGCCTATCTGGATCTTGCCAAGGCCTTCGACACCATCCCCCACTCTGGAATCATAAACTTACTAAGCTAGGCAAAAATCCCTATGTCACTTGATGGATTGCCAACTGGTTTAATGACAGAACCCAGACTGTAAAAGTAGCAGACTCCAAATCCAGCTCCAGACAAGTGGAGTACCTCAGGGTTCAGTCCTGGGACCACTTTTGTTTGGCATCTACTTCTCTGAAATACAGGCCAACACTAAGGGACTCTGATTAACAAAGTTCGTAAATGATTGCAAACTGGGAGCCATTATTGAATCCCTAAATGATGTGGATATTCTACAAAAGGGCCTTACAGAAACAGACGCCTGGTGCCAGAGCCATGGGCTCAAGCTTAATGCCAAGAAATGTATAGTTATCCCCTGTGGAAAAAAAACATGTACCCATGAATTACCACATAGGTGGCAGTACACTAAATGTTGAAAGTGTGATGAGAGACTTAGGGACACAGGTGGACAGTGGTATCACCTTCGATAACCACATCACCACAACAGTCAGGAAATCCTTCTATGTGGCACACCTCATCACTAAGGGCTTTTCATCCAGAAAAAAAGGAGGTCATTGTCCCACTGTACTCATCCCTCATTAGACCCATTATAGAGTATAATGCCCCGTTTGGTATATACCTCACAAGACAGCTGCAACAGCTGGAAAGGCGCAGAAATACCTCACTAAAAGAATCACAGGCCTAAAGCAGATGCCATATGCTGACCATCTAAAAAAACTCCAGCTATACTCTATGGCATATCGTCTACTCAGAGGCGATCTCTGCTTAACATACAGGGCCATGTCAAACCCTGAGCTGTTGGACATGCATCCTGAAAACCTTTCTTTATTAAATTCACATGTTCCGTTCTTTCCAAATGTGTCTCCTGTAGCAAAGCTATTTGCACTATACATTTTTTAAAATAGTTTGCTACTCTTTCTCTTTTGTGTATATATATATATATATATATATATATATATATATATATATATATATATATCTGTGAAGCCATTAACATTTAAAGATAGTATAGAAAGCGTTATGCTAAAAAGTTATTATTCCCACCTTTTATGTGTAACAGCTTTTCCGTGAAGTATCAAGTTCCAGCTTTTGTATTACACATATACATTAATGTTTGGCATGTTGATCTTTCATACATTTTCTTCTTGTCATATCCATTTGAGCCTATGTCACATCTTATAAAACCTTTTATTGTATTGAAAGCCCTCAAAAAATACACCCCAGTACACCCATAAAGCCTATTAAAACTGACACACAAAACTATGTACGTCTTCAAATATTGAAGTTTTACCCTGCTAAAACTGACAACTGTCCCAAACTAACTGCTATACTCACAGACTTTGGTTAACCTGAAAGGAAGGTTTTCCATGCTAAGACGCATGGTACAGCATGTGCTTCTAACAAGTGTTGTCTGGTTTTGTCTTACCTTTATTGCCCTCCCAGATTAGGAAAACTCTTGAATGCTTTCAAAAAACATTATCTCCTAGCCATTGACAGAAAACCATTAAAATAAAGAAGTACTCTGTCTTTGTTGCTCTTCATCAGATTGTCTCCATGGAGCCATGAGAACCAGATACAGAGTTATTTCTACAAGCATTTATTTATTTGCTAGAGGAAGCCTTTGTTATATTCAATGTTCTTTTTTATTTATTTGTTTTTTGTTAAAAATTGTTCCCAGATCAAGGAAACAGCCTTAATCCAGTCACTCCCTATGTAAGAATGAGAAAAAGCACATAGATTTTTTCTTGCATCATGCTCTTTTGACCAGACCTACATTTCTTAAAGCTGAACAAGGAGAGAGAAAAGGAGGAAAAAAAATAGGGGAACCTGTTTACTTTACTATCCCCATAACACTTGAAAATAACTAACAAAACTTACTTTATAGCATGCAGATGATATCACGCATTATAAAAAAAAATACTACTGTTAAGAACAAAATTTTGTTTTACTTACACTCCCTCCTCTTCCCCTCTCTGACGTTTTCTTCCAAACATTAATGACATGAAGGGCATATGCTTTAGAGTCCTCTACAAGTTTAACAAAGTAAAAAAGTCCAGAATTTCCAGGCTTTCTTTTTCTGGTCATGTTTCACAAATATAACTAACGCTTTGTAATCCCACATTTGTCAATTTCTGAGTAGCTGCCTTTATTCTTGTTCATCTCCATCTCCCAAATGCAGTCTCTGCTTCATTTTCAATGTACTCTCAGTTCTTCAAGTCAACTCTAGTGTTTTTTTGAGTCTCTCAAGCATTTTCTGTTGAAACACCAAAAAGGTTTCACTGTCACAGTTTCTCTGCACTCTTTATTACCAGAAGAATGAAAAGTAGAACCTCCTTCTGTTTCACAGCTCACTTTTTGTTGGAAAAACTTCTGTGCTTCCTCCTTAGCATATTCAGCATCAAAGAATAATGTTGTAACTCCAGGAAAAAATGTTCTGCAGACAGCTCAGGACAGGAGTTTGAATATCACACCTGCTTCTCGAAATCCCCTGATTAGTGGAATAGATTTACTCCTATTATGCATGGTGCATAACGAGTAATCACTTTCCACAAACGCTATTCTGCCTACCATTTTTAGTACTTTATCCTTCTGCAACAACTTTGTCAGAATCAACTCTTTCTGCTGGTAGGATTGCATCACTGCTATTAAAGGTCTAGGTTGCTTTCTCATGGCCAGGTTTGTAGCATACATACAATGTGAACTGGAAAGAGAAAAACACTGGAACTTGTAGTAAAACCCTCTTCAGGTCAGGTTCAGGTTACTGGTGATATCCTTGGCAATTTTTTTCTGTTTGGTTTATACATACAATGTGCCCTTTCAAGTGACAACTACTGCTGTGGAATACCAGTCTAATTGCTTCTTTGTGCTTTCATGAAATTAATACAATATGCTCCTTCCAATTTCTCTGGTACAGCAGAAAATCTCAGGGTTTCCATGCATGCTCAGTCCTTTAATTCTATTATTTTTAAACATCTCTTCTTGAGCAGTTTCCTATTCAGCCAGCCCTTTCTCCAGTTCAACCTCTAATTTTAGCAGATTTATGACCCTTTCTGATTATCTGTTTAAAGCTTTTTCCATTTTTTCCAGCCTTTTGTTATTTAAGTTTATATACTCCATCAGTGTTTTGTTTACTTTAATGTTTTGTCAGTGTCTCATACACATCATTCACTGCACCCACAAAGGACCACACACACAGACTCACATATATGGAGGTGCTCACATGTAACTTAGCCAAACCTCAAATGCCTCTCAAGGGCAGTCCTCAGAAACTCTGCATGTACACATGCAAGACAATTCCCATCACAACACATAAAGCCACATTTCTTTATGCCGAAACTACCAAGCCCATAAGGCGAAACGCACAACCCTATATTCTAGTCATAGGAAACTCCATTGTGAGACACTGATGTCTCTCTTACCAAGCTGGATAAGAGGAAGGTTACAGTTAGTTACTTGTCAGGGGCTAGGATTCACCAGATCATGCAAGCATTCGGATCACTTACCACTAAGTACCAGTATGATTCAGTCTAAGTCCTTGTGGGCATGAATGACCTGAGACATACCTCCTTGGACTATATGAAGAAAGACATGATTGTGCCCTCAGAATATGTGTCACAGGCAGCTATGAGCCTAGCACTGAGAAGAATTCTAACATCTCCAAGGATGATGCGACAATACAAGTGGAAAATGATTGAACAACTGGCTTAGCTACTGGTATCAGTTCAAAAGGGTCCAATACTTGTCGGCCTGGGAGGACATGGTTGATAGGCCATACTGCTTTGCCAGGGAAAGTCTTCACCTGTCACTTTTAGGCTTTTGGATATTGATCAAAACATTATCCACCCCTGTAGTGCCTTTTTTAGGCAATACTAAACAGACAAACCGTCCAACATAACAAAGGCTCCACAGGACAAGCTAAAGGTGTTACTGCTCAATGCTTGGAGCCTCAACAGGAAACTGCAGTTCCTGGAAGCTCTTCTCACCCTGGAGGATGCTGATGTTGGTGCAGTTACTGAAACATGGTTTAAAACCATGGAAACACTCCAACAGTGCATAGCTATAATGCCTTTCATATATTTTTATATATTCTGACCATTCACTGAACATGAAAGAGGAAAAGGCTGAAGTGTATCTATCTACATAAAGGATAGGCACACTTCAAGGCTGGTCAAACAATATGACATGCTTGAGCTACTCCATGTCTAACTAACCATGGGGAAAAAACCCATTAGCATATTCCTGTTTGTGACAGTAACCACCTCATGAACCAGGAAACCCATACATCATACTCACCCATCCAGCCATTACCATACAATTAGGTGCTTTTAATTACCCATCAATTAATTGGGAGGCATACATGACTACTAACATGCAGGCCCAAAGATTTCATGACTTTGTGAATTCAAATGCTCTGGAGCAATTAGTCTGCACTCCCACTAGGGGAACAGATATCCTAGATCTGGTACTCACAAATATGGCATAGTGCTGCACCCCCCCCCCTCCATTAGTGTAATGTCCTCACAGGTAAGACTAGATCACAAAGTGGCCTCCCATGAAATAAAGGTAAAACTAGCCCCCCACCTAACCCCAAAATGTTAAGAACTTCTCTTAGGTAAATTACTCCTTATTAAGGGATGGTGTAGCTAGTTTAAAGCTCCTTTATATTCAGAAAACACAGAAACCTATGCAGGGGCATACACAAAAGCCTTGTTCGACCATATAAACAACTGCATAGAAATGGCAGTACCAGACTGAATTAAACCCAGGTCAAACCACAGAAATATGCCATCCTTGTGGACACCTGGTATTAATTGGTTGTATAACAAAAGAAAGAAAATCCTGTTGAGAAGTAAGATGGAATGTGCACAACACAGCAGAAAGACCCTCATTAGTCTAAACAAGTGACTCAGGGAACTAGTCAAGTCTCTGAAAGTAGAGGATAACCATAAGACATATTTCAATTATGTCCACAATATTAAGAGCAACACCCAGCAATGTGCAAAATTAGCTGTAGATGGCATGACCTATACTCAACCAGAAGATGTAGCAAATCTGCTGGCTGACAAATTCAACTCAAATCTCACCTCCCCATCATCCTCAGTTCTCCCCCAAAAAGTATCTTCCACCACTCCACTGCCAATTATCACCACAGAAGAGGTTGCCACTGTGCTCTAAAGCCAAAAACATGCCTTCACTGGGGCCTGACAAAACACCAGTGAGACAGATGGCTAGGAAGAAGCTAGAAATGAGAAGACAGTCCGAGTGGACATTCCCAGACAAACCCCCAAGAAATCTGATTTGGGGAGTCCTGCAGTGGTTCAAAATCACGCAATTAGTTTGGGCTATGTACAAGGACCCAATAACACAAGTACGTAGACTCACAGAGGGGTTCACAGTAGGAGTGGATTTGTATCAAAACTCAACTCTGAGCTCACTGCTGTTCATACCACTGATGGACTACATTAGCAAACAGGTTGGATGGGGTAGATCAGCAAAGCTGCTACACTCATATGATGTGACATTACAGGCATATACTAAACAAGAACTTCAGCAAATGATATGGGAATGAAATGCAAAATTGAAGGCACGTGGGATGAAACTGAGCACAGACAAGGCAATAGTCATGGCAACAAATAAGGTAAATCAAAAGAAGCTGATCATTGAGATAGAAGGGGAAGTAGTACAACAGGTCAGCAGCTTCAATAATCTGCAGGGGTGGTTGAGGAGAAGGGGAAGGGAAGTCTGACTCAAGAGGTCAAAGCTAGAATCACAGGGGCTGCAGACAAATGGCACAGTGTCAGGGGTAGTGTGAGACAGAATAATGCCAAAGGAGTTAAAAAGTAAGATGAACAAAATAGTGGTGTGAGCCATACTATTATATGGTAGGAAACATGGGAATTTAAATCAGAGCAGTTGAGAAAGCTAGAAGTTATGGACAAAAAGTGCCTGAGATGGGTGGTAGAAAGCACACTGCTGGACAGATGAAGAAATGAGGATGTTAGAGCAGACACCAAAGGAGTTCCAATCGCAGAGAAGGTCAAAGAGAAAAGATTATGGTGGATTGGGCACCTATATAGGAAGGCAGAATACTGTCTTGAGAAGAAGATTTGGGATAGATAAGAAGAAGCCAATAGAAGACAATCGCATCCAGCATAGTGATGGATGGACTGTGTGATAGAAGACCTACAACAGTTGGGCATAACTGCTGAAGAAGGTCAGAAGGGTGGCACTGAATTAAGAGAGATGGCAACAGCTGACATGGCACACTGACTGCATTAAGAAAATGAGAAAAAGGGGGTTGATGATTATGATATATTTAAAGTTTGTTTACTAGACTAGTTGACTAGCACAGGATCTATTTTGGCTAAAGCACATACAGTACAGTAGGCATTTACACAACAATCAGATAAAATGCAAAAACATCTTTTGTATAGTAAGAAAGTAACAGTACAAAGCATCACACCAGATTAGGCTAATATGAAGGATCATACAACTAAATAGCTGCAGTTCTGATAAAAGGGTTAAATTAAAGGAAAATATGAACTAAAACACATTTAGTATTAATAACGTGTTACAGTAAGTATGAAACATAGTGTAACACGTTATTAATACTAAATAATGTGTTACAGCAAGTGTGAACCACAATGCATCATAAAAATGTATAGCAGCAAACAAGCTACAGAACGTACACTCATATCAAAGGTGCAGAATTAACCCGTAAACTTGAAACATATGCATTTTCAGTTCAAAGTTGGTACCATCATAAACTCCTTGGAGGACACAAAGTCCTATAAAACAGCCTACCCCAAACAAATAGCTTGTGTCAATCCATAAGTCTGTGCTTCTGGTTTATATTTGATGCTGCATTACATCAAAACAGATTTTGAGTTACATTCAATGTGAAATGTTATAGTGGTTACATGTGTTTTCATATATTGCATATAAGTGAACAGAGTATTTGCTTTTTGGGATTTTTTATTTTTGTAACATGTAGTTTCTTAACTTGCTGTGTTGTATTTAAATTACTAAACTTCATGGTTTTCACAGAAATTATTACTTACAAATGTAAGTTGGCATAGAGGATTAGAGTTGTGAGATGTTGGCATGCTAGTTCCTGTGGCACAGGACTTGAGTCCCTCAGCCTTCATCTGCCTACAGTGTGACCTTGAGCAAGATCCTTAACCAGACAGGGTTTTGGGGAAATTAGGAATTTAGTCTAGGCTCATTAATGGTCTTCTGGACTGCACATCAAAGTAAACACCTATGAACTTAATTTTTTTTTTTGCATTTACTATGGTACTTTTTTATGGTGATGCTACATCACTGGGATTCTTTTCTAGGTTATCATAATGCCTATGCAAGCTATGTTATCATGGAAGAAGACTGTGTCTTGGCATGGGTGAGCAATCATGTTGAAGTAAAGCAGATTCTGTCTGCTCAGAATGAATATAAAGACTTTTAATAACAACACCTAAGCGCAGAAGCCATGCATTGTCACAATATAGTTAGTATTTAATTGACAGTTATTTGTGTGCATGTTTGTGACACTAAGAAGTTCTATAGTACAGCCAGCCCACCCTGTGGACCAGAATAGACGGCTAGAACTTAGGAGAGGCAAAGCATAATTTGCAAAGTATATAAACTTTTTCTTTTTAACCACTCCTGCATATTAACCACAACTGCACTGCATTATGGCTTTCTGCTTAGTTTTGAACATCACTGTCTTAACTTTCAAATCATGTTGGCGTGTCCTTCCAGATTTAGAGCTCATAATTATGCTGCTGTATATCTATGACTACAGCAACAGGTTACGGGGATAAATGTCACCTTGCTATGCTGTTTGAATTCTGGGTGTCTGCAAGCATATGTGTATGGGAGTGTGCACATCATTTCTAGTTATATCTCTGCATACAACTGTATGTCATATGTACACACACACACTTATATATATATATATATATATATATACACACACACACACACACACACACAAAGAAAGAAATTTATATTGCTGCATCTGTGTGTGACGCTATAATTGTAGTGCAAATGACCTGTGCATGATCACTATTGTTATAATAATGCAAGTGATGGAAAAAAGAAGTTATGTTCTTACCATAATGTTCCATCTGTGTTGTTGATCTTCATTCATTCTTGACTGTTGGGTTTGGTTCCGATCCTTGGAACCAACTCGGCCGTTATATCGCGCCAGTCAGAAACTCTTAAGCCAAGGCTACCCATACTGCCTTTCTTCCTTTCACCTCAGATCGAGTTTTGCCCATTAAGTAGAAAATCATGGAAGCTTTGTCTGAGCAACAACCCTACTAAAACCCCAGGACTAGTTCCAAACCTCCAGGAGTCTCTTGGAGGGGGGTAGGAGGGGGGATGTCAAGAATAAATGAAGATCGACAACACAGATGGAATGTTATCTAAGAACATAGGTTCATAGGTAGGTACTAGGCTATCTACCCAAAGGTATTTATAAGCCTAGCCAGAATGTGTTGGCTTTGTCGCCCCCTTAGATTAGTTCCCTGTGCCTCTCTGTCCAGCAGAGCCACTGAGGTGATCCCCGGGGTAAACTTTCTGTTTCCCATCCACTCGTCAAGATTTCTCTTGAAGAGTGTTAGTGAGGAGCTCTGCCTAATGTAGATTGGAATCTTGTTCCAGAGCAATGGAAGTCTCAGGGACTGGAATCTATCCCTCCAGCACATTCTATTTATTGTTGTGGTGAGGTTTAGATTCCTAGAGCGTGTGGCTCACGGGGATATGGTTTTCTTTAGGTGGTGCATTGTCCATCAATTCTGGGCTGGACATGGCCTTGTATGTCAAGCAGAGATCAGCTCCGAGTAGGCGGTATGCAACCAAGTACAGCTGGAGTTTCTTCAGTCGAGTTGCATAGGGCATCTGTTTGAGGCTAGTGATCTTCTTGTTGAGGTACTTCTGTGGTCTTTCCAGCTGTTGCTGGTGTCTTGTAAGGCACATCCAAAATGAGGTGTTGCACTCTATGATGGGTCTGATGAGTGATGCGTAGAGGGGCACAATGACCTCTTTTGATCTGGATGCAAACCCTTTTGTGATTAGGTGGGCTACACAGAAGGATTTTCTAACCACTTTGGCAATGCGATTATCAAAGGAGAGATTACTATCTACTTTGGTCCCCAGATCCCTTATTACGTCTTCCGTATTTAGGGGGCTACCACCTATGTGGTAGTTTGTGGGTATTTTGTTTTTTCCAAAGGGGATGACTATGCACTTTTTGGCATTTAGCTTGAGGCCATGGTTTTGACACCAGGCATCTGTTTCGGTGAGACTCTTTTGGAGGACGTCTGTGTTAGCCGGAGAGTCAATTATAGCCCCTAGTTTGCAGTCGTCTGTGAACCTGGTCAGCCATAGTCCTCCTGTGCTTGCCTGTACCTCTGAGAAGTATATGCCGAACAGGAGGGGTCCTAGGACTGAGCCCTGGGGAATGCCACTTGTAACCGATTTAGAGTCAGACCTAGCTCCTGCAAATCTTACCATATGGGTTCTATCCATGAGCCAGTTGGCAACCCATCTCGTGATGTAGGGGTTTATGTTCAGGCTGGTGAGCTTGGTCTATAATACCAGAATGGGGAATGGTGTCGAAGGCCTTTGTGAGGTCTAGGTAGGATGTGTGGACCACCTTTCCCTCATCTATAGCCTTGGTAACTGTCTCAAAGAAGTCCACCAAGTTTAGGAGGCATAATCTGCCCTTAACAAAGCAGAACTGGGTAGGGTCCAGTGTTTGGAGGTTCCCAATGTCTCTGTTAATGAGATCCATGATGATGCACTCCATGGCCTTGCAGACCAAGCTAGTCAGACTTATAGGGCGATAGTTCCCAGGGTCTATTGTGGCTCCACCTTTGTGGAGCAGAATAACCGTTGCTGTGCACCACTCTATGAGTACGTAGCCTGTGGAGAGACTGAGTTTGAACAGTGTGTTTAGGTGAGGGGTTAGTTCATCTTTGAGCTCATGTAGAACGCAGCCTAGGACACTGTCCAGTCCCACTGATGCTGTGTTTTTGGCTTTGGAGAGGGCTGTTTTAACCTGAGTGTCTTTGATATCAGGAGCACTACATTCTTCTGGTATGGTTATGGGCCCTTATTGGAGTGAGAGGGGGGTGAAGTTTACACTGAACCTGTCTGCCAGGATGTTGGCGATATTGGTCAGTTCAGTGTATTTTGTTCCATTCTGCACTAATTCTGAGCAGATCTGAGAATTGCCACTTAGATTCTTGACATGGCTAAAGAATGCCTTGTGGTTATCTTTGGAGTCCTTGGCAATTTTTCTAGCCTTGGATGATTTTATGAGGGATCGTAGTTTCTTGCTGATACTGATCATGGATGTCTTCCCTCCTTGGGATTTTACTCTTTTCTGTACTAGTTTCCTCCTCCTATTGTATAGCTTGTTTATGGCAGGGGTGCACCACACTGGTTTCCTTTTCTTGGAGGAGTGAGTCGTGGTTTTGCTTGGGATAGCACGATCCATGCATTCTTGTAGATGCCCATAGAGTGCATTAGTAAAGGATTTTGCAGCTTGGGCAGCATTATCGTTTAGCATGGGGGATTTGAAACTTTCCACCTCGGTCTTAAGTAATGTGAAGTTTGCTTTTAAAAAGTTTTTCACAGTGGTTTCGTTGACTGGGGATGGGGGCAGAATGTGGATATCCAGAGTGATTAGTTTATGGTCAGACCTAACCAGCGAGGGGTTGACCTTCAGTGTGGAACACCAGTCGCCCATGTTGTCAATCATCATTCATTCTTGACTGCTGGGACAGAGTCCCTAGCTACTTTAGACAGGGGCGGCTCGTGGCATCGGGCTGCAGCCCCCTCAGCTAGACAGCTGAGTACTTAGTTTATTTTTTTTTTTTATGTAAAAAAAAAAAAAAAATGAAATCTGTTCTTTAACTTTAAATTTCGAGTCCGCGACTCGAAATTACGCGCATGCGCATTGCGCGCTTCTATCGCAACTCCGCAACAGCGTTTTTTTTTTTTTTTTTAAGTCTTGCTGCAATGTTTACATTGCAGCCCGGAGGAGCTTCTAAGGCATCATTGTGATGCCCAGAACTCCCCAGAAGTCTATGCGGTTGAGACACAAACCGCATAGACATGAAAGGGGCTCGGACTGCGATGTCCGCAGGCATGTCATGACGTGCTTGCTGGGCAAATGCTGCTGATTGGTTGTCGCTCTCTTCCCGGGCTTTATGTCCTGGGAAAAGAGCGAGAATCAGTCAGTTGGTTTTCGGCGTTGGACCTAGTAGTGACCTTTTTTTTCCCTGCTGCTTAAACAGTACAAAAGTTTTGGCACAACAAGAAGAGAGAAGAAGAGCGCGAGGCAACAACAACTGTGGTGGACCTGGTGGATTTATTATTGCTGCTTCAGTGCTTCCCTGCTGCTTTTATCATCAGGCTGTTCGGGAATCAACAGGTGAGTTATTTACTATTTATTTCATTACTTATTAATCCAATGCATTGTAAAATATATATTAGATATTTTAGTATTATTATAATTATTATTGTATCACCTCATTGCTATGTCAGACTGTTTTAGATAAATGTATAAAAGCTATGTTATGATTTTATTTATTATTTATACACAGGTTGACAGCTATGGTGAGTACTGAATTCACTGAATATGTTTGGGGGCTGTATTCCCCATTACTGGCTTTGTCTATGTGATTTTTGCTTAGAGGTTGAGAACTATGGAACTGAATTCGCTAAATATGTTTGGGGGCTGTTTTCCCCCATTATTGGCTTTGTTTAGGTGTTTGTGCTAAGAGGTTGACAGCTATGGTGAGAACCAAATTCACTAAATGGTAGCCATTTAAGTTTAGGCCTTCCTCACTTTCACAAAGCAGATGATTTGACATAGTGGTATATTGTACTGACTGTTTTGCACAGGGTCCTGGGTTCAATACTTCGTCTATGTGATTTTTGCTTAGAGGTTGAGAACTATGGAACTGAATTCGCTAAATATGTTTGCGGGCTGTTTTCCCCCATTATTGGCTTTGTTTAGGTGTTTGTGCTAAGAGGTTGACAGCTATGGTGAGAACCAAATTCACTAAATGGTAGCCATTTAATTTAAGTCTTCCTCACTTTCACAAAGCAGATGATTTGACATAGTGGTATATTGTACTGACTGTTTTGCACAGGGTCCTGGGTTCAATACTTGGCAATAAAATGTATGGTGGTAACACAGCATTTTATTCTAGCAATTTTCCAACATTATACAAGCAATGTTTAAAATGTGTGCCGTTTTTTTTGGCTTTTGCCCCCCCCCCCCAATAAATTTTGGCTTTTTCCAGATTTCTTGTGCTGCACCTTTATTTCAGAAATGCATGTAGATTATTTTATTTTGTCAGCTGCTTAAGTTAGCAATACTAATATTAAAAAGTGTCCCTTCTTTGACAGGCTCCCAGCTGTATTGTGTGGCAATTTTATATTTTTGCATCGCATTTTGGTCCATTTTTCATAAAATTGTGTGTTTTTTGGCAAATTAGTGGCAAATCATTAAAGACTGAAGTCTGAAAATAATGACAGACATTTCAGTTTCAGATTTTATACCCTTCAGAAAATTCATACTAATGCAAGACCTACTATTCTATTATCTTTCTAAGTTTATAAGAGCAATATCTAAAAATTGTCCCTATTTTGGGGCCTTTGTCCCACTTCTGTGTATGGCTTTGTCCAGATGTCTTGCTCTGAGGTTGAGAGGTATGACAAATGTGTCAGGGCCATCACAGTCAGACAGAGATATTTCAAATTGTGACATACTTATTGCAACCCACTCCTCCATGTAGTGACTCTGGATGTGTTCAAGCAAGGCAAGGAGCAGTTATACAGTGTAAATGTGCAGAGTATCCCCCTATCCAAGGTAGACACAAGTACTACAGTGGCTTTCCATCTGTCCTTGATTTTGCAGAATGTTCTGGTTTCTGTCATATTTTTATACTGTTGAGTTATGCTTATTATTCAGAAAGTGCCTGTTGCTCTGTGTTTAAGTAGCAATGCTTTAATGACCATCAGGTAAGCTTGTCTGAGATTGTAAGATGCAAGTAAGCTTTAATAAGCATACTGTTAAAGAACTGCCAACATTGAAAGCCTTTCTGTTGTTGCCATGCAGAAAATACTTACATAACTAGATAACGTATAAGCCTTGGGTATTGAAATACATATGACAGTATTTGTAATAAAGGGCATGATTACAGTATTTTAAAAAGCTCATTACATTTGTTGGAGACTTGCAGTCATCCTTGCAGGCTTTAGCTGTAAACTAAACAGAATGCCAATCTATCTTATGTGTATCTATCTTATGTATCTTGAGCTTGTTTCTTGTTTGCCTTTCATTTTTTACTTTGATCATGTTTTCCCCATGAAACAAGAAGACAGTTGTTGTCAGGCGGCAGGTCTTCTTTAGATAAGAAACATTTTTACAAGTGGGGGTATCACAGAGATGGCTACTTTCAGCATGTTACTTGGTACTTTAATACAGCTGAATATAAATTATAAGTAGAACTGCAGTGCAAGGAGAAGTGGTTTGAGTTGAGTGCTGCTTGTTTTTCTTATACTTGATTTTGACTGCCATTCCAGTAATATATTTAAAAAGTAATTTATTTTTTCATGCCTCACACCCTTTTTGTTTCCATCTAGATATTATGTAAGCTATCATGCAGTCAATGCATTGAAATATTTTTTTTCTTCTACACTTCATTTTGTCTTGATTGGACTCTCATAATGATGGTTTGACACCCAGGGCAGCGTATTTAATTAAAGTTACAGTTTTTGTGGTTTTGAGCATAGCTCCACCCCTTTCTAGTTGACCACACCCCTTCTCATTGACCCCCCACCCCACCCATTCAGCTGTCTCCTGCAGCCCCCCTTTGATTTGAAGTCACCAGCCGCCACTGACTTTAGACCTTGTGAGGCCCTAGGGAAGGATATTCCTGAGCACCATAGAGCCAAAGGATGCTCTTCCCCTGGAGACCGTATCCAATTTGTAATGAGTGATAAATATATGGGGAGTAGCTCACATTGCGGCTGCACACATCATCTATAGAAGCACTGGAATGAAAGGCTACTGAAGTGGAAACCGTTCTGGTAGAATGAGCCCTAACTTTTGTTGATAAGTCTAGTTTATTTTGAACATAAATAAAAGTAATGCAATCTTTTAACCATTTTGACAGAGTGACTTTTGAAACTGGGGCTTGTACCTGAAAAGAATAGAAACAATTGGCCCGATTTTCAAAATGATTTTGTTCTATCCAAATAAAAATTTAATTGTCTATTTACATCCAATAAATGCAAACAATATTCTCCCTTGTTTGAGAAATTTGGGAAGAAGACCAGTAAATCTATGGTCTGATTAATATTGGAATCTGACACTACTTTAGGTAGAAAGGCGGAATTAGTTCTGAGTGATACTCTCTCTGTGAAAAATGATATATGGATGTTTTACAGACAGACTGCAATTCTGAAATTCTCCTGGCTGATGTGATGGCTACCAGGAACAGAGCCTTCAAAGATAAAAATCTGATATCACAGGTGGCTGCTGGGTCGAAAGGCTGATGGACCAAACATTGCAAGACCAACATTAGATCCCAATGCGCTATGGGCTCTTTAAAAGGTGGTTTCAAATGTAAAGCATCCTTAAGAAAAATTTTGCAAAGAAAGTGAGATATTAAAGACTGATCATCAAATCCATTATAGAAATTTGAAATAGCAGCTAAATGAACTCTAAAGGTAGAAGTAGAGGCTCCCAATTGAAATAAGGTGGTTAAGTGTTCCAAGACCTTCTCGATCGAAGCTGAGAAAGGATCAAGACCATTTTCATTAGACCAACAAACAAATCTCTTCCATTTACTAAGATAAAGTTTTCTGGTAGACGGTTTATGAGAAGCCAGAAGTATCTTTTGTACTGGGGCAGGTAAATTATTTTGCCTGAAATTATTGGAAGTGGAGAAACCAAGCTGTCTGCTTGAGATTTTGTAGGCTGGGGTGGACCAGACCCTGAGGATGAGATAACAGGTCTGGAGTTGGATCCAGAGTCCACGGGCAGTGAACTAAGTGAGGCCAGAGAAAGGCAAATCAAACTTGACGGGGCCAATAAGGTGCAATGAGAATCACTTTGCTTCTCAACCGTTGGGCTTTCTTCAGAAATTGGTGAATTAGAGGGATTGGTGGGAAGACATACAGAAGTCCCGGGGGGCCAATTGTGGAGAAGAGCATCTCTCGGGGACTCCCTCCAGGGGAGGGCTAGGGCAAAGTAGCTGCTGCATTTGTGGTTTATGGGAGAAGTGAACAGATTGCAGCAAGGCTGAGCTCATCAATGAAAGATCTTCATTGTTACATTGGAAATGAGAGACCACTCATGGGGCAGGAGAATACATCTGTTCAGTTTGTCCACAATCGCATTGGAGCTCCCTGGAATATGTGTTGCTATCAGAAAGTGGTTGGAGACAATTGCCCATTGCCAAACACTTAGAGCTTTCTGACACAGAGGGTAGGATCTGGTTCCCCCTTTTTGCTGATGTACCAGACCACTGACATGTTGTCTGACTTAATAGCAATCGTCCCTGCAGGAAGGGCAGATTGGAATGCTTGCAATGCTAAGAGCACTGCCCTCAGTTCTAGGACACTGATATGCAGATTGGCCTCTTGAGGGGACCAAGTGCCTTGGACTGTCTTTCCCTGAAAATGCCCCTCCCATCTATCAGGGATGCATCCATGGTCACTATGGCCTTGGACTGGGAGGGGGAGAAGGGGCCACTCCATAAATTGTCTTCTGGATTCATCTACCAAGATAAATCCTGTCTGCATCAGTTTGTTATGCAGGTTGGTAGGATATTGGTTGAGTTAACAGTGACCACTGTGATGCCAGGAGCCACTGAAGCAGCCTCATGTGGTACCTCACCAGGGGAACTAAGTGATTGTCATTGCCATGGACCCAAGAAGCTGTAAGACTAGACGAGCTGTAACTTTGTCTTGAGAGAGTATCACTTGAAGTTGCAACCTCAACCTTACCAGTCTGTGATGAGGAAGGGCAGCTATGCAGGATTTTGTGTTTAGTCTTGCTCTGATGAATTCTATGTCCTGTGCTGAAGATAGTTTTGACTTGTCTTTGTTTATTGAGATGCGTAGGAATTCTGCAAGACTTAGAATGGAGTCCAAGGAGGAAAGCAGCAGATGCCTGGTGAGGGAGGTAGGGAGCCAATCATCTAAATATGGAAACACACAGAATCCCTGTAGCCTTAAGTGAGCTACTACCACTGCCATGCATTTGGTAAACACCCTGGGGGCTTTGGTGAGACCAAAGGACAGTGCTCGAAACTGGTAATGACTGGCTCCTAGCTGGAAGCAGAGAAATCTTCTGGGGATTTGCCCATCTTTATGTGGTTATATGAATCCTGAAGTTCTATACAGCACATCCAGTCCTCTTTCTCCAGAAAGATAGACTGAACTGTGACCATCCAGAATTTTGTCTGTTTAACAAATTTATTCAGTACACTGAGGTCTAAGATTGGCCTCCAGTCCATTTTTTGGCACTAAAAAGAATCTAGAGTAGAAACTGGATCCTATCCAGTCTGGTGGGACTGTTTGGATGATGTTTTTGAAGCAGCTTTTGAATTTCTAATGCTGCTATATCCCTCTAACTGGGTGGAACATTGGGGATTTGCTTTTGTGGTCTGGGATAAAGATTGAAGGGGATATGGTAACATCTGGTAATTATTGTCTACACCCAAGAATTGGATGTTAATGTGTGCCAGGGTGAGTGGTGCAGAGAGAATCTTCCCCTGACTGCTTTCAGAGCAATTGGGCTGCCACTCAGGAGAGTTGGTAAGGTTGTCCGTGGTTGCGCAGGCCCCCTCTGCTATTGGAGGGGTGTCTTCCTGAAGAGTCCCCCCTCTGCCCTGGGAGGAATACTCACCACGTGTGTCCCAAAAAGGCCCTTGGGAATTTCTGAACCAAATCTTTCCATGCCTCTGACTCCTGCAGTAAGGTCATTGAGGAGAGGAAAAACACATTTCCACAGCAGAAAGAGTCTTTCTGCCCTTCTCACACCTGGCTAATGTGTCCCTAACTTTTGGACCAAATAACGAAGTAGCATCACTGGGAGCATGGATAAAGGAAGGCTTAAAGGGGTCTGCAAATTCACATAAGCGCATCCAGGCATGGCACCTAATGGCAAAATCAGTACCCACTGCACTGGACATCCCTTCAGCTGTATGCAATAAGCTGCAAGGACAAGTTAGAGATTGACTCAAGGGTGGCAAGATGGGTGGCAACCTTGTCTCGAACCTCATTAGACATTGCTCCTGCTAAGATAATATGTCCATTGTCCGGGACGTCTAGGTTGGAGGATGGACAGTTGGACTCTCTTTAGCGAGTTCCTTCTTTGTGGCTGCTGCCACCACCATAGCATCCACTTGCTAGATCTTTCGACCAGTGGGAATGATCCTCAGGCGTTGAAAGAATTTTGTCCCATCTCTGGGGAAATGGCTCTATGGAAGCAGAAGCCTTCCATGCATGCTGCACAATGAGTTTGACCAGTTCATCGGCAGGTGGGATCACCCAAGACATAGAAGGCCGGGCAGAAAAAGCCTGTAAGAATTCCTCGGAGGATGGTTTTGTGGACTTCCAATCACCCCTCTGTTTCAGAATTTCCAGGATGTCTCCAAAGGAGACATCTTCAGGGGATGACTGTGGGGACCCCTCCCCTTCATCGAAATCTGTATCCTCAGTGACGGATTCTTCTGGAGAATTCAGGTGCTTCCTCTTGCATGATTTCTTACAGGGTGGCTCCACAGGGGGAAGGTCTGAAGAGGACTCCGAAGATAGGGGACCTCTGCAATAGGGTATTTTGCTGCTCTTGTGCCTGCTGCCCCGAGGTAGGAGATTGTGACAGCTGTGAGCCAGAGGACACATAAATGTGACACTTTGATGGGGATGGTGCCAGCTGTGAGCCTACTGAGGCTAATGCTCTCTCAATAGTCTGGAAGGCAGGCCTGCCCAAAGAGGGATGGGAGCCCGGAACTGAGAAAGACAACCTCAGATCCGGGGTCACACCCCATTCTGATGAGCCCCCTCCCAGAGTAAGAGCCATGAGAGGACTTGCAACTGCCAGGGCACCAGGAATCATAGTCGGCACTATGGAGAAAATCGGAGCCGATCCAGGGATCCCGGAGCTGGCAGCCAAATTACAGTCTCATGTGAGTTGGCTCCTATGGAGCCGCAGACCACACAGTCAGTTCTGGAACCACAGTGAGATCCATCGGTACTGAAGTAGTTGGCATTGGGAATGTCAAAGTAGTGAGCTCCAAGACCTGTGGAGAGGTTGAAGGAGGAAGATAAATGAGTATCCTGGGATAAAAAACCTCGGCTCCGGATGGGAGGGAGGTCCAAGAAGGAGCGGGAAGACCTCTGGCTGCCAACAGCTGATCCATCAATCTGACTACATCCAGTTCTGAAAGACTCCTGGTGAAATGGATGGACATCCCCAAAGGCGATTCCAGTCTATCAAGGAAATGACTTAACTGTTGACCCAAAAAGGGGTCTATAGATGGGAAGTACTTAGTCCTGGGTGTACTCTTGACCTTCGGCACCATGGTCTGTTGACCAGTAATTTGTTTGGAAGGGGAAGATGGGACCAAGATATCTGGGGAGAATATTGTTGGCGCCAGGGATGTCATCGATGTGAAGATAAGTTCGGTGCTGTAGATGCTTGGATAGCTTCAATAATCTTGGAAGATTTAGCAGGTTTCTGTGCCAGAGCAGAAGTCCTTTCAGTTTTAGGTATTTTAGGCCTTGATTCCGTAGGATGAGTCGAAACCTGGGACTTGGAAATCTTAGCTCATGTACCTTAGTAGATGAAGGTACTGAATGGCTCCTTTTCTTAGACTCTTTCGTGGGAGATTTTGATGTCTCTGCCTCAGATAAAGCTTCACTAAATGGGCAGTTTAGAAGCCCCTTAAGAAAAAGTTTGTTTCATCTCTTTGCAAGGGTGTAAGCACTGAAACCCTTGCAGAGTTCACATGGAGGTTGTAACTCAAGATGAGGGACACCTAAACAATAAACACATTTGCCCATTGGAATTTTGCATCTTTCTGCCACAGTCCCTACATTGTTTAAACCCTGTGGTTCCTTTTTGTTTTTCTTCCATTTTCCAAAAAACGGAAACGGGGCATGCACACAGACACATACACACAAAACACTAACATGGAAAAAAAACAAAGAGCACAGAATACATTTTTTTTTTAAATAAACATACCAACAATGATACATGAAAAATACCCACAAAGAGGGTAAAAGAAGGAAGGAAGGAAGATAAAGATACCAGCAATAGTTTCAAATAATTACCAAAAGGTAAAAGGAAGGGAGTGGTCTATACCAACGATGATAAGAGGGAATACCTAGAAAAGGTAAGGTAGGGGAGTTTATTCAAACATTCACAACTAACAAACGACAACTATAAAGGGTGAGAAAAAGAGCACGAGTAACTATTTAGACAAAAATAGAATATATATCAGGAAAAACAGTTTAGCACTTAGCTGAGAGCACAGCTGACACGTCCGATTTTCTATGTGGCAAACAAGATCTGAAGTGAAGGGAAGAGCGGCAGTATGGGTAGCCTTGGCTTGAGAGTTTCTGGTTGGCGCAAGTCTGATATAATGGCCGAAGCAGTTCCAAGGATCGGAACTGAACCCAACAGCCAAGAATGAATGAAGACCGACAACATCAGATCAATCCTTCAGTGGCCATGATGTAGCCTCAGAGATTCGTAGCCCTCTGTGCCTAACTTTTAACAAAGGTTCATTTCATTGGTTTGGAGTGGTTCTGAGCTGTAACTGTGTTGAACACTTCATATGCAATATATACCACCTACCCACTTAGTGAAGAGTGACATACTTCTTTATGGTCTTGCTATGATGATTATTAAATGCATGTTAAAGGTTTTGTGGATGTTCTCAGCACTAACATTATGCAGTTTATACCAAATCTTGAATAGTAAATACCAAAAAGACTGGTGACAGTACACATGCAGTGGTTATTAAGGATTATTTAAAACAAACAAAAAAGTTGCTTCAGAATTCACTGTAGACAGAGTAAAAAAAAACTGATTTCAATAAGGAGTATGGACTGATAGCACACATGCAATCACACCTACGATAAAACTGTTAACACTGCTTCTTTAGCATTTAAGGGTGCTGTGGCCTTGCCCAGTACATCAGTGCATACTAATGTAGCAAAGGTTACCATTGCAACCAATCCCCAACTAATGTTTTAGAACTTGGACTGGCTACAGCAATCTGCTTTGTACAGCCAGAAAGCTACTTTGTGCTTGGGGTATTTAGCCACTTCTTACTTGTCTACAGTGTCACATGATTTTATTTTCACAATTAAACAAATGTTAAAATATGAGTAACAAAATACTGGACCATACAACCTAAATGTTAACAATTACAGATATTTAAATTAACTGGCAAAGCATTTTTCAGTATTACCTTAATGCAGTACCATACATGAATTTTACAGATACTGTTATGAATTTTCTGCAGGCGTTGCTCTGTGCATCACTAAGGTATGGTATATCAGTTATTAAATACACTTCCTGTAAATAACATGACAGGAAGCAAAAGTCAGGTATGTTACCATTTCTGGGTCTGTTCACTGATATGCAGCAAATAAAAACATTACATTCTGGAATTATAGATAAACTCACTAAACTAGGTATAAATCCCTATGTCACAAGATGGGTTGCCAACTGGCTCACTGGCAGAACCCACACTGTGAAAGTAGCAGACTCTAAATCCAACTTCAGACCAGTGACAAGTGGAGTACTACAGGGTTCAGTCCTAGGTCCTCTCTTGTTTGGTATCTACTTCTCTGAAGTACAGGCTAACACAGAAGGTCTTTGGCTAACAAAGTTCGCAGATTACTGCAAACTAGGAGCCATAATCAAAACTCCTAACAATGTGGACATCCTACAAAAGGGCCTCACTGAGACAGATGCCTGGTATCAAAGCCATGGTCTCAAGCTCAACGCCAAAAAGTGCATTGTCATCCCTTGTGGTAAAAACTCTGTACCCATGAACTACCACATAGGTGGTAATCTACTTAACACCGAAAGTGTGATAAGAGACTTTGGGATACAGGTGGACAGTAGTCTCTCCTTTGATAATCACATCGCCACAGTAGTCAGGAAATCCTTCTACGTGGCACACCTCATCACAAAAGGTTTCTCATCCAGGAAAACGAGAGGTCATTGTACACCTCTACTCATCACTCATTATACCTATTATAGAGTACAACGCCCCTTTTGGTATGTACCTCACAAGACATCTACAATAACTAGAAAGGCTGCAGAAATACCTCACAAAGAGGATTACTGGCCTCAAACAGATGCCCTACGCTGACCATCTCAAAAAATTCCATCTTTTCTCTGTCGCATATCGCCTGCTCAGAGGCGATCTCTGCCTAACATACAAAGCTATGTCAAACTCAGAGCTGTTGGACATGCTCCACTTAAAGAAATCCCAATCCCTCTGAGCTACACGCTCTAGGGACCTAAACCTTGTCACCACAATAAACAGAACATGCTGGAGGGATAGATTCCTGTCCCAGAGACTTCCCATACTCTGGAACAAACTCTCTATCTATATCAAACAAAGCTCCTCATTAGCACTCCAAGAAAAATCTTGATGATTGGATGGGAGATGGGAAATTCACCCCGGGGATCACTTCTGTGGCTCTGCTTGACAGGGGCACAGGAAAATAATTTTCTTGGGTGGCAAAAGCCAGGATACCGTTTGGCTAGGCTTATATAGGCCCTAGGGCCAATACCCTAGTACCTACCTATGAACCTATGTATGAGTGGTTTGTGGTTAAATTCTAAAGAGAACATAAGGGTAAAACTGTGAGCATGTGTGCCTGTTTTGTTAAACTTTACACGTTTGGTGGCTTTTGCCATTTCCATCCCCATACTTAATGTTCAATAATGGGGGAGCATTTAATTAATATTTTAAGGATATTGTCAACCCCAGTTATTGCCAATTTCTTCCTAATGCCTTACAAACTACATTTTCCATACAAAGAAAGCAACATACACATAGTCACAGTAACACTGAATATGAGTAAACATAGCTCAAATTTTTAAATATTAGAAATGCACATGCACTTTGTAACAAAGAAATATTAACTGTCTCCATATGTAAACAATCCACATTAAGTTGCCTTATTCTAATTAAATGTATAAAAAGTTTGTAACAAGTGGGAGCAGCAAGCACTGAACAATATATATACAGAAGTAGCTGCATTGCTTTCTCTTGTCAGAATAAAAATTAATCCTCAAGCATAAAAATGCATGTTCCAAGAACATTTTACTTCCCCACATGAAATGCATGAATGCTATACTTACATTTTCAGGTACTGTAGGTAATTTTGTCAAATCAGGAGCAATGAAGTATGAATGCTAAAGAAAAAAATAGTGTGAAGGAAACGTATCAAGTATCAGTAAGTACTTAATGATAAACAAATCTGAACATTTTCTCAAGATATGCATTAAACACATTTAAAGGCAATTTCTTCTGCACTGTTACCAACACAAAATAAAAGAAAATCATCTGTAGTTCACATATTAACCAATTTCATAACTAGCTTTTTCAAACATTTGAAAGAAAATATATAATGATATTTTCAATTGTGTTATTGAGGTATGCCACTCAATTGGCTTCATCTGGGCAAAGAGGTGAGGTTAGACACCTGAAATTAAACAGCAGTAATTATTACACAGCCATGTAAGACAGTGAATCACTCTGATATTTGGGTTTAAAATGCAAACAGTGTAATAAATTCAGATGATAAAAAACATTTTTTCTAGAACATTGTTAGGCAAAATTGTTACATTATGTGAAGCAGAGAGATGTTATCAACTGTCAGAAAAAAAACGATCTAAGCAGGTGTCTTAATACATCATCTATTACATGAACCTAACATGAAAGAAATAACACTGCTGTTTTACTATTCTAACAAAGCATACTGTGTTAGGAGTGTGCATCAGAAGAGAGGTGAAAACAAAAGCAACAAATACTGAAAACAAAGTATTGTGTGGGGGAGGGATGCAAAACTGGAGAGACAAGATATACATTAAACAAGTTCAAAGGCAATTTCTTCTGCACTATTACCATTGCAAAATAAAATAAAAGTATTTGTTATTCACACATTAATCAGGCTATATGTTTCATTTTCACCAAGAAATACATTTAGAAGGACTGAGTTTAATAGACCTTATATGTAAGAGTAAACAAAGCATATATTTTCAATCAATTCATCAAATTTTCAAACAAATGAAACGATTTTAAAAAATATATTCAATAGCACATCACTTTAAAAAATACAAGACGCAAAATAAAAATAACTAAAATTAAGATGAGCTTAATACTGTGACAATAAATGGTGTACACATGGGTCATATACAGATTTACTCATGTTTACTGGGTTTTGAAAGTGAAGCACAAGTAACCCAGACATAACACACACGAGTAACTCCATATATAACCCTCACCTGAAGCACATGCATTATGTCCTCTACTATCACTAAAACTGTTGCTTTAAATGGCTTATGTGTATTTTCTGTTCACAAACATCAGTTTCTCATATATTTGAGAATTAAACTATTGCCTATTTTTACAGGTTTTGCATTCGAACGGTTTTTTAATAAAAAAAAAAAAAAAATATATATATATATATATATATATATATATATATATATATATATGTGTGTGTGTGTGTGTGTGTGTGTGTGGATTAAATATAAATAGTACATTTAAAAGACACACGACTATAATAATTTTAAATTATCAACTGAAATGCTATATTTTTAGTATTTTATTTCCCTTCTTTAGTTGAGCTCTATGTCTCATTTGTCAGTTAAATGTTTTGTTTTATCCTCCCTCACCTTTTATTTCAAGTGGCCTGCTTTTAGGGCATTTCTTTTGGCTGTCTGGTGAACTTCTCAGTTACACGTTCCTGTCATCTGCGCATGTGCATGTGTCATCCCTCAGCATTTCACTCTTTCTCTGTGACCTGCAACTTTTTAGAGTTTGAGATTGGCACAGCTCTCCCTGCCCCATACTAACTGACAACCATTATTCATTATTTGTCAAAGCAGTTTACCTGTAACTGTTGATGCACAGCAGGATGTTAACCCATGAACAATACTTGCATGACCAGTTCAACACACTGAATATCACTTTGCATCAGCATCATCGTCACTGTTACATTTTAATAAAACGACAAATACATCAGTTGGATTAATGCACTATGTGTTTATTGCCAATTACTGCCAATGACCTTTACTGATTGAAGCCAATTATTTGAGATGTGAGCAAGGTAGGTATTTCAGGGAAGATATTTCTTTACTTCATAGCAATGCCTTAAACACTACAGAGCAACAGACAGCACTGTCAATATCAGCCCCTTCCATTTAATCTTGCCCACAGCATAACATTTTTATTATAATTCCTCTGGGTCACCTTATAATGTGCCAAGGAGCCATTGCTGGGCTGGTTAGTCCCCTGGCAACAATCCCTTGAGACTGTCTGGCCTGTGAGAGTCCCAGCTAAAGAGTCAGAAGATCCCCCATTTACCTTGGCATCCCTTACCTTTCATGCCTTCTGCCACATTAGGGGGGAATATTCCTCTCTTCCTACAAGCACATCTCCTATTATCATAGCCCCTTCCATGCTAAACCTACTTATAATTCTGTATAGAAAACCTGCATACCATCCTCTGACAAATGAACCCCATCCACATCATAGCTATCCGGCCACCTGACCCAAATACCAGGATGTGGAATATACACCCTTTATGTTCCTTAATAACTTATCCATAGTATTAACTCTCTGCCTCTTCCTCTACTTATTCAATGAACATGGCCTCCCCTTCACTTTCTTCTCTGTACCACTTCTGACCAACAGATAATACCACATGGCTAGCACTTATGTATGCAATTTACTACCTACACAGTCAATCCAATCAAAAGACAGTCACTGTTAGCAATGAGATAATGGAACGGCATGGGTCAAAAAATTTCCTTTTTCCCAAAGCCATGGTGTTCAGTCATAGTTCAAATCACTGTGTTGCAATTCAGTGCAATAAAAAAATACTGAAAATTCTTTTTCAGGACTTCTTCAGAAAGTAGTCTGAAGATGTCTTGAAAAAAATGTGTTCATCATGTATGTTAAGAATTCTACTAGAAGCCTTTACAATGGATGTGGTTGCCTGTAATGTTTACTGATCTTGCTTGCACTGAACTATCATTTGAGTCCACAGCATTTTTTTAATGGCTGCATTAGAGTTACAGCCTTGATCACTTATGGAGGGATAGTACTCCGCTATCCCCATTGTAATACACTGCACTGCTGCAGAAGGCTCTTGATTTTTAAGTTATTATGGGTAAGATTCCAAAAGAGTTGCTCTCAGTGTAAGTTTGCCCTGATTCTAAAATACTTGCTCTCAGTGTAAGTAACTTACTTCAGTGTAAGGCCTATCTATAAACAGGTTTACACTGGGGATCAGATTACAAAAAGACCTGATCTCAGCCTGCTCTCAGGGCAAGTGGTCACTTACACTGAGAGAAAGTCTTTTGAAATCGAGCCCTAAATTTAGAGAGAGGAGGATTGGAGGGAGGGCTATTCCTTCCATAAAAAATTCTCTCTCTCTTTATTTTTGAGATTAATAGAAATTCCATGAACAGAATAATCAATTGCCCATTTACATATTGTAAGATACAGTGGATATAAAAAGTGTACACACCCCTGTTAAAATCCAGGTTTTCATGACATAAAAAAATGAGACCACAATAAATCATTTCAAAACTTTTCCCACCTTTAATGTGACCTATAACCTGTACAATTCAATTGAAAAACAAATCTGTTAGTGAAAAAATATAAAAAATAAAAAACATACAATAAACTGGTTGCATAAGTGTGCACACCCTTAAACTAATACTTTGCTGAAGCACCTTTTGATTTAATTGCAGCATTCAGTCTTCTTGGGTACACACCTGCCATCAATTAAAGAGACTCTGATTAACCCCAAATAAAGTTCAGCTGTCCTTGTAGGACTTTCCTGACATTTACTCAGTTGCCTGCTACAGCAAATGCCATGGTTCGGAGAGAGCTTACAAAGCGTCATAGGGATCTCATTGTTGAAAGGTATCAATCAGGAGAAGGGTACAAAGAAATTTCCACAGCATTGGATATACCATGGAACACCGTGAAGACAGTCATCAAAAAGTGAAGAAAATATGGGACAACAGTGGCGTTGCAAAGAACTGGACGTCGTTCCAAAAATGATGAAAAGATAAGACAAACTGGTCAGGGAGGCTGCCAAGAGACATACACAAACACTGAAGGAGCTGAAGGAATTTCTGGAAAGTACTGGATGTGTAGTACATATGACGACAATCTCCCGTATTCTCCATATGTCTGGGCTATGGGGTAGGGTTGCTAGACGGAAGCCTTTTCTTGCACAGAAAAACATCCAGGCCCAACTAAAATTTGCAAAATAATACATCAAGCCTCCCAAAAGCATGTGGGAAAATGTGTTATGGTCTGATGAGAACAAGGTTGAACATTTTGGCCACAATTCCAAAAGGTAAGTTTAGTGCAAAAACAACACTTTGCATCACCAAAAAAACACCATCCCCACGGTGAAACATGGTGGTGGCAGTATCCTACTTTGGGGTTGATTTTCTTTAGCTGAAACTGGGGCTTTATTCAAGGTAGGGGGAATTATGAACAGTTACAAATACCAGTTAGTTTTGTCCCAGAAATTTCAGGCATCTGATAGAAAGCTGAAGATGAAGAGGAATTTCACCTTTCAACATGACAATGACCTCAAGCATACATGCAAATCAACAAAAGAATGGCTTCACCAGAAGAATATTAAAGTTTTGGAATGGCCCAGCCCGAGCCCAGACTTAAATCCAATACAAAATCTGTGGGGTGACATGAAGGGCTGTGCACAAGAGATGCTCTTGCAATATGACAGATTTGGAGCGCTTTTGCAAGGAAGTGTGAGCAAATATTGCCAAGTCAAGCTGTGCCATGCTGATAGACTTCTACCCAGGAAGACTGAATGCTGTAAATAAATCAAAATGAGCTATAACAAAGTATTAGTTTAAGGCTGTGCACACTTATACAACCAGCTTATTGTAATTTTTTTTTATATTTTTTCCCCTAACAGATTTGTTTGCTTTTCAACTGAATTGTACAGGCTATAGGTCACATTAAAGGTGGGAAAAATTTTGAAATGATTTATTTTTTTTATATGACAAAAACCTGGTATTTTATCAGGGGTGTGTACACTTTTTATATCCAATGTAGTTTTTTTTTACAATAATAGTGTTTCAGAACAGCAACAAATACAAGAATGGCTTGACTTGAAACCATGCAGCAACATGATCACAATCATGATATTATGGGTGTAAAGTGTCGATTATCTGTTTATTGTATTTAGTCACCTTTATGCCACTGCTTAACAAGCAAAACACAGCAGATGCACATTTTTTTTCTTTATTATGAAGAAACAAAGTAAAAATAACTACCAAAATAGACAAATATAAAAATTGAAAAATGAAGACAGCATTCAAGATAATGCAAACAATTATAAGATTAGTAATGAAGCTGCAGATGCCAAAAAAAATCCAGGCTTGTGATTGTAATAAAAAAGTACCTGACTCTAAAAGCAACACATATAATTTACCAGAGACAGCATCTTAAAAAAATAAAATAATTATATACTGCATATATGGGTGACACAGTGGCGCAGCAGATAGTGCCAATGTCTACCAACAAGCGGCTCCCTGATTTGATTCTTAACTGGGGTGCCTTCTGTGCAGACTCTGCATGTCATCCCTGTGCTTGCAATGGTTTCCTCCAGGTGCTCTGGTTTTCTCCCACATTCCAAAGACATACAACAGCTGGACTGGATACTCTGAATTGGCCATAAGTGTTAGTGCAATTTTGTGGTGTGGAGGAACTACAGTAGCAGGGCTAGCCAGACCGGGCAGTGTAAACCTTGGCTCTAGATGACTGGCACTGTTGAAGTGACACCTCGACTCCATGTGCAAACATGGGAAAAAGGGGGTTGTGGATGGATGGATCGACTGATATTGAGTATGAAATACCATGAATAGCTAATTAAACCAATGAGAATCTTAACACTGAAGGTGAGATCTGGACAGAAAAAGACTTACAAATGCAAACAAAACCTAAAGTGAGAGTCAATAGCAGAAGCTCACAGTGCAACAAATTGAGCCAAGAAAGGCATAAGAGAACAGTCACATCCTTAGGGACAGTTAACAGAACCTTATTATGCTGTTTTAAGCACTACATTTAAGAGCCGGGCTTCCATGAAAGCAATCTCTGCATTACTATAAAACCCAAACATGCTTGTATCTCAGTAATAAAATAGATAGATACTGTATGCCTGATCTCTTTATATTTCTTCTAAATATCTTACACATAATAGAAGAAAAAGTGATAAGATTTTCAACTTAAAAGAAAGTTGCCAAGTTGTTAAAGAATGAATCAGATGGGAAGAAATGAATAAAAAAAAAAAACATGCAGTCATGGTCCATATGTAGAGGAAGAACTGAATAACGTTTTTGTGATGCGATACTCCTTTGAATAAGCATGTGGTAATAATTAATTTGTGTTAATGGTGCATAAACACATTGGTTAATGGTGGAACTGTATTTTCTAAAATTAATTTTGCAATTGCTTATCAATAAGTATTATTTAATGACAGTTCTAAAAAAATATGTATAATCTGAAATAAAGTTATACACCTGTGTGGGGCATTCAATAAAGCCTACACAATAATTTTAATGGTTTGCGTGTTGCAGCGTGATGTGCACACGGCTGCTAAAAAATTTAGCTTCAGTAAACTCTGCGTAGCGGTGCGTGCTCATACGCAAATACAGAAACATTTGTGGCATGCAACTCACAGCATAAGTAGCTGAAGTTTATGCTAATGTAGCAGACCAACAAAGTGGAGTAATTCAACAACCTCTAAAGCAACCGCGTAGACTCCATGTCCTTGTTGGCAGTGTATTCCAAAACTTTCTGAATACAGCAACTGAATGGAGTCTACACAGAAACAATAGCAAGTAAAGGATCTTACATTTGTACAAAACTGACCTTAACATGTGACACCACACAAATTATTAACTAATTACACATTGTAGGTGCTAGAAAATCAGAGTGACAAATATAAAAATACCTTTTTACGAGCCATGACATAAATGCAGCTTTGCTCCCCCACCCCAACTGAAAAATATACTCTTAAGTAATGCAGGCTGCTAAAATTTTTAAATGTCATGAAACGGACTATTTTACTGTAATGTAAGCATATGCATTATGTAGCTGATGGATTACAGTCCCATTTTATTAAAACATGTATTTTTCTGTTACAGCACTGGGCTCCTCCCATGCAGCTTTCCCTGCGTACATGGTTACTAACCATGTAGATTCTAGGCTGTAAGCATGGTGAAGATTCAAATGAGGTTAAAACTCATTAAAATTTTTGAATCACAAAAAAGACCAACCGTGTAGGGATGTTCACTTTGTACAGGCACTTCCACATTGTGTGGAATTGTACGGTAGCAGTGAATGCTGACACCTGGGGGGGTCAGGTTATACTTGCAGAGGTGAACATGTAGGGCTGCAAAGGGTGAAAGTGTATGTAGGAAGTGCACAATTCCCAAGTTCTGTGTCATCCTAATTATTTGTTTTTTTAAAATGTGTGGTCTCTGTCCAGTTTATTTATTTATTTTTTTACTTTGCCACTGTTTTGCACAATACAGGGCTTAGCGCAACTGCCAGAAACAGAGGAATGAATGGCATATTTCTCTGGGTTATTATGTGCCTATTCCTGTGGCAGTACACGTATGTGTTAGGGCTGGAATATAGCTGGACCTGGGTTCAACTACAGGGTATGCAACCTTTTCTTCACTTATGATCCATGTTTGCGCAATATCATGAGAACGGAGAAAATATCAATTTTGCCTATGCTCACCTTATTTATGCGAAGGTGCAGAGAGGTGCACAGAGGTATGCATAGCGCACTAATGAGCATGCAACAGATGTGTTTAGTAGATGCTAATTATAGTATAAGCAGGCGAACTGCACGTTAATCAACCAATCCAACACAGTGGAGCTATTCAACAATGTATAAAGTATCCATGTAGCCTGTTTTTTCCTCAATCCTTCAATATCACTGGAGTACAGACAAGGAAATTTTAACTGACACAATGATAGGGGCTGCTGCAGCTATTCTACATCTGTATGTGCTAGAGGCTGACGCCAATGCTACTGTTACTGCTGACAATAGCCCTAAGCCGAGAAGAAGAAGAGTGTTCAGGGACAGGGTAACTTTCCATGTGCTACATGAGCTGGAGATTGTAAAGTGCCACAGGATGGGCAGGGACACATTACAAGAGCTCTGCCGCCCTCAACTCAGAGCCAGAGCCAACCAAGAGAAACCCATGCCAGTGCAAACTAAGGCACATGTATCCCTTAGAATATTAAATACTGGTTCCTTTCAAAGACTAAATGGGGACATGATGGGCATATAACTGGCATCAGCCTCCAGGATCCTCCACCAGTTTCTGGATGCTGTGCTCATACATGCCAGTAAGTTCATACACCCCCCATTGTTCTGAAGAGAGGGCCAGCAATATGGAACCGTTTTACCATGTAGCACACTACCCTGGAAGCACTGGGTGCCATAGATTGCATTCATGAACACATTAAGGCACCACCTGGTGAGCAGGGTGGAACCTATATTAACAGCAAGGGATACCACTCCATCAACTGCAAAGTTGTGTGTGATGCTAAGGGAATTATTTTGAATGTGTCTGCTGGCAACCCTGGCAGTTATCATGACTCCCATATCTGGCACACATCACAGTTGTACCAGATCTTTCCTAGGGGAGACAACCCACAGGGCCATTTCCTGGAGAATGCTGGCTATGCCCTGGAACTGTGGCTGATGACAGCATCAGAAGTGCACACACACCCAAGGAAGAATACCATAATGAGGCACATGCTCAAACTAGAAATACCATAGACCATGTATTTGAGCTCAAGTCACAGTTCCTGTACCTAGATATATCCAGTGGAGCCATGCAGTATAATCCATGCACATGTACACAAATACTCACAGTATGTGCTATGCTCTACAATCTAATCCTGTGGAAACAGCTTCAGCAGGATCATCAAGGGGAAGGGACACACATCCTCCCAACAACACCTAGGTCACCGCAGCCACAGTCAGAGGAAGACTCAAAGGAGGAACACCCAGCTGCTTTCCTTGTTGGCATGCTCAGTATGCCCTTGCTTTGGCTAAGAGACAACACATAGTACATTCAATGACCACCTAGGTACCTAATACTTTCTCCTACTTGCATACATATAGTAACTTTGATGTAATGCAACTCACTTTACTTCCCCAATGTACTGGCTGTGTACTGCTTGCATCAGACAGAGTCAGCCCTGAAATAAAAGTGCATCAGCTGCTGCATTTGCAAGGTACGTCCTGAACCTAGAGTGTATTCTTTAATAATATTATGGCATAGCCTTGTATTTCTAAACTTGGTACAGTAAACAAGTAAATAGTGGTGAATTTGTACAGAAAGTACCTTAACATGTGGCACCAGACACTTATTTTACTTATATCTGTCCATTAGTAATTAGTAGGACTCAGGCATGAAAGACTAACATGGTCATATCTCTGAAGAATACTGATGCTCCCTGCATGGCCTCAGTTTAGCACCATACCTTTGTACTGGTAAATCATGAAAGAAGTTTTCAAGTGATGATACACATTGCAGTTTCAGACTTCAGGCTTGTTTGTATCATAACAGTAACTGAGCTTTGCCCCCCAAAAGAGGAGTGAAACCTTGTTCCTGCCATAACAGTAACTCAGCTATGCTACCCCCAAAAGAACAGTAAATGTGTGTTTGTGCCATCCAACCAGGACTTCATTTGTTGGCAACTGCCTATCATATTATTCCCAGTTAATATCCTCTCACATGTTGCCAATGATATGGAATAGCTTACACACTGCATGTATTATATAAATGATGAATGACCAAGAAAAACAGAAAGTTAAGTCAGAGCTGTACATTTGTAAGCACAATTATGACAGGTTCTGTGATCACTAATGGTTTTATGTCCAAATACAGTAAAAATAATTAAATGTACAAATCACAGCAGATGGTTTGACAACAGTGTACATTCTAATGAAGTTGGTTGGGTGAAGAATGACTTCATTTCACTGATGCAAAGCTGTTTGCATGGTAAAGAGGACTAAGGCATCCCTCCTGTTTTCTGAAGCTGTATTGATGTGAGGGTTCAAATCCTGACATGTATAAATTTGTGATGTGTACTATCAACTTTTACTGCACTTTTACAGATTAGTATCTTTCCTCTTTGTCTTCTTTGAATTCCACATTTGCAAAATGCACTTTGTCCCAAAATACAGTTTGGCTAAACATATCCTGTTTGCGTAAAGTGCAAAATTGTGGAAACAGGGAAAAACAAGACTGCCTAGAAAGCAGACATACAAAAACAGAAAATGGATACATTCAATTAATGCTCTTAGCCATCACAAAAAGCTGGCCTGGAGTACAGATAGGACTGGGGTATAGTAGCACTGTGAAACATTAGCAAAGCGGCTCACGTTTGCCCACTGGGTCCCTATGTGCAAACAGGCTTATCTCGCATGCATGCGCACTTTAACCATCGCACAAATCCAATGCTCGTTGCGCTATGGAATTGTATATATGATATTTTATTACTGATGTTTATTATCTAGTTCCTCCGTATGACATTAAACTACATGTAGAAACATTCCACAATATTACTATACGTCATATACTTACAATACATACACCCCCCCAAACCAGCTTTGCTCTGCAAAACTCAAACAGCCAAGTATGCTCAATAAGGGTACTTGTGTTGTTACACAGCTGGGCTAATAAACAGCCTACTGCTATTAGGCTACTAGCCTCAGATGACCCTATGAAGCAATGTGCCTATGCAGGTCTACCAACCTCCTGTCTCCCACATAGTCTGCTGATGTCATCTACTATAAGTTCACCTGCAGTCTTGTCAAAATTAGACTTGTGCCATGGTGCATGCAATACGTGCTGTCTTCTGTAGTCTGTGTCCTTAGATAGGTAGGGTTTCTATTCTCACTGCAGTCAACTGTGTGTGTGTGTGTGTGTGTGTGTGTGTGTGTGTGTGTGTGTGTGTGTGTGTGTGTGTGTGTGTGTCTACAAAGAAGAACAGAAATGTGTATCTCATAGTTACTTCTCCAATGGCATGGCTTGCCAATTTTTTGAGACTTGCACAAGCTTACACATCCATTTCATGCAGGCCTCCCAACATCTTGTCTCCCACATGGCCTGCCGATGTCACCTACTATAAGTTCACCAGCAGTCCTGTCAAAATCAGACCTGTGACATGGTGCATGTGATACATGCTGTCTTCTGTAGTCTGTGTCCTTAGATAGGAACGGTTTCTATTCTCACTGCAGTCAACTCGGCGGGTGTGATTTTGTGTGTGTGTGTATGTGTGTGTGGACAAAGAAGAGCAGAAATGTGTATCCCATAGTTACTTCTGCAATGGCATGGCTTGCCAATTTTTTGAGACTTGCACAAGCCTACACATCCATTTCATGCAAGCCTCCCAACCTCTTGCCTCCCACATGGTCTGCCAATGTCATCTACTGTAAGTTCACCAGCAGTCCTGTTAAAATCAGACTTATGCCATGGCACGTGCATTAAGTACTGTGTTCTGCAGATTGTGTACTTAGGTAGGGGTTATATTTTCACTGCAGTCAACTGTTTGTGTGTGTGTGTGTGAGAGTGTCTACAGAGAAGAGCAGAAATGTGTATCCCACAGTTACTTCTCCAATGGCATGGCTTACCAGTTTTCTAAGACTTGCACAAGCTTACACATCCATTTCATGCCTCCCAACCTCATGTCTCCCACATGGCCTTCTGTTGTTATCTGCTATAAGTTCATCTGCAGTCCTGTCATAGCTTGTATTAACTCCTGCGTTCTGTAGTGTGTGCACTTACATAGGTAAGGATTCTATTCTCACTGCATCAAATGGGGGGGGTGAGCTATTGCTGGACTTTACAGTGAGAATTTGACAGCAGCTTGCAGGACACTGTTATCTTGTCCTCAACAGACAATGCTGATGTCATCATCCTTAAAGTGTTGCCTGACACACCCCAAAATCAGACTTGAGCCATGGCGCTTTCATTAAGTACTGTGTAGTGAAGTTTGTGTACTTAGATAGGTAGGGGTTCAACTCTCACTACAGTCAAATGGTGTGTTTGTGTGTGTGTGTGTGTGTGTGTGTGTGTGTGTGTGTGTGTGTGCGCGTGTGTGTGTGTGCGCGCGCGTGTGTGAGCTGTTGCTGGACTTTACAGTGAGCCTTTTACAGCAGCCGATGGGACACTGTTATCTTGTCCTCAACAGACACTGCTGATGCCATCATCTATAAAGTGTTGACTGACACACTACAAGTCAGACTTGAGCCAAGGCACTTGCTTTAATTCCTGTGTTCTACACTATGTGTACTTAGATAGGTAGGGGTTATATTCTCATTGCAGTCAAATGGGGAGGGGGGTTAGTGTATGCGTGTGTCTGTGTGTGAACTGTTGCTGGACATTACAATGAGACTTTTACAGCAGCCTGTGGGACACTGTTATCTTGTCCTGGACAGACACATAGGTTCATAAGTAGGTACTAAGCTACTGGCCCTAGGAACTATATAAGCCTAGCCAAATGTTATCCTGGCTTTTGCCACCCAAGAAAATTATTTTCCTGTGCCCCTGTCAAGCAGTGCCACAGAAGTGATCCCTGGGGTGAATTTCCCATCTCCCATCCAATCATCAAGATTTTTCTTGAAGAGTGCTAATGAGGAGCTTTGTTTGATATAGATAGGTAGCTTGTTCCAGAGTATGGGAAGTCTCCAAGACAGGAATCTATCCCTCCAGCATGTTCTGTTTATTGTGGTGACAAGATTTAGGTCCCTAGTGTAGCTCGGAGGGATTGGGATTTCTTTATGCGGAGCATGTCCAACAGCTCTGGGTTTGACATAGCTTTGTATGTTAGGCAGAGATCGTCTCTAAGTAGATGATATGCGACAGAGTAAAGCTGGAGACGGTCTGCGTAGGGCATCTGTTTGAGGCCAGTAATCCTCTTTGTGAGGTATTTCTGTGGCATTTCCAGTTGTTGTAGATGTCTTGTGAGGTACATACCAAAAGGGGCATTGTACTCTATAATGGGTATAATGAGTGATGAGTAGAGGGGAACAATGACCTCTTTTTTCCTGGATGAGAAACCTTTTGTGATGGTGTGCCACGTAGAAGGATTTCCTTACTACTGTGGCAATGTAATTATCAAAGGAGAGACTACTGTCCACCTATGTCCAAAGGTCTCATCACACTTTCGGTGTTAAGTAGACTACTGCCTATGTGGTAGTTCATGGGTACAGAGTTTTTACCAAAAGGGATGACAATGCACTTTTTGGCATTGAGCTTGAGGCCATGGCTGTGACACCAGGCATCTGTCTCAGTGAGGCCCTTTTGTAGGATGTCCACATCGTTAGGAGATTTGATTATGGCTCCTAGTTTGCAGTCATCATGTCTACCATTTCTAGGTTATACAGTAAGCAAAAGAGGCTGCTGTTTATAAATACAAGATGAGAACCCAGAACTGGAAGACCACCATCCTCAGCCTAATCAAGCAAATAAGACAACTTGTGCAATCTCTCACCCCAACCCTTATTTTATCTTTTGTTTTTTTTTGTGGGGTTGTTTTTATTTTTTTCCCCCACAGCACAGCAGGGTAGGCCTGGCCCACAGGATCCACCTTCCATCACTCCGATGACTATGGCAACAAGGCCCAGAATATCTGAGCCGCAACCTGGTAGCACCCCTTGTGCTGCCCCTGCACTACCTGGCCCCTCAGGTACTTCTGCCCCAGTGGACAGGCCTGTGGTTCCCTCTGGAAGCAGTGACAGAGGGGGTAATTGTATCACCTGAGAAGAACTGCCAGGGATGGTGCATAGGATTGTGTTTCACAGTGTGGGCACACACCAACTCTGGATGGACATGCTGCTCTCCATCAGTGTACTGAATAACACAAGGAGATGCAGACATGAAACACTGCAGCCATTGGTGCAGAGAGGTGACACAGTGATGACAGTCCAGAGGGTGAGGACTTGATTCTGTCACCCAGTTTGACATCCATGGGTTTGTGAGGTCCACACTCTTACCCTAACCATGGTGTTCACCCACCTCTTGTGTTCTTCAACTTCTCTGTGTCTTGTCTTTTATGTTCTGTCTGTCAGCATCTGCTTCCTCACCCTGCCAACCTACCTGCCCTCAGACATACCTACACCCCTTCTCCAACATTTCTCTCTCTCTCTCTCCATAAAATAAAGGGCACCTATCCTAAAAAAAAAATCATCCCATACGTAGCTCTCCATGTCACAAACATAACTACTTGACACACTTCAATCACTTCAATAGTTCACTATACAACATGATTACACTGTTGTCACCGCTCTCGCTGGAGGTGACAATCCAGCTAATCATCTGTACATATGATCAGCTTTTCAGGGCACATTCACAATACATACATGTGTTGTCCAAACCCCCAAGCAATACAACCTTTGGGGCTCAGTATTTTTACAAACATATGTCTGCCACACTACAAAGTGCAACATATAATGTTGTGTGCTCCCTCATGGACAGGGCCAGTTGGTGGTGCTGGCAACTTTGTTTTGCTAAGCTCAAACATGCAACTATACTCAATAAGGGTACTTGTGGTTTTACACAGCTAGGCTTCCACACAACTAGGACACACTCTACAGTTAGGCTACTGGCCTCATATGAATCTATGTGCCTATGCAGGCCTCACAACTTGTTGTCCCCCACATGGCTTGCTGATGTCATCTACCATAAGTTCACCTGCAGCCAAGTAAAAGTCAGACTTGTGCTGTGACTCTTGCATAAAGTACAGAGTTCTATATTCTGTATTCTGTATACTTCATAGGTTGGTACTAGGTTATCGGCCCTAGGGCCTATACAAGCCTAGCCATAACAATTCCCTGGATATTTCTTCCCACAATATTTACTTGCCTGGTAGGGGTTATAATATTTATTTCCTTAGGTAGGTGTTCTGTTCTCACTGCAGTCAAGTGTGTGTGTGTGTGTGTGTGTGTATGTGTGAGAGAGAGAGAGAGAGAGACAGACATTACTTGGCATTACAGAGATCCTTTTACACCAGCATTCAGGACACTTATCACCATATGCTTAATGGACAATGCTGATGTAATCAGCTATATCAGATTATTGCATATACAACCAACCCACCAGAGCAGGATCAGACAGTGGCCTGGAGACCAGGCATATGTCACCTTAGGTTCATAGGAGGTTACTGGGTAGAGGACTGGTGACTTGTATTATTTGGGGTATTTCTGCTGGGGAAAGGCATGATGAAGTTTGCCCCAAACTATCTGGTAGCAGGTTGGCAAAGTCCTTAGGGTCAGTACGAGTGGTACCCGTCCAGTACTAGTTCAGCACAAAGCTGGCCCTTCACTTTTAGATTTCTGACGTAGATAAAGAATGCTTCCTGATTATCTTTACCTAGGGATGTTACTTTAGGTTTGTACATGGCTTTTAGAGGATTATTCAAGATAGCTAATTTCTTTGTTCAAGATTTGGAGGGTGCCCTTTCTCTGCTGAGTCAGTTCTCTCTTGTACTTAGACATTACTTTCTTTGACTTGTTGTCTAACCTATGTATGCTTGATACCCACCAGGGGTGGCTTGTTTCTGTGAGGAACTTGTTTTGATGTGTTCGTGTTCAGCCAACTCTATACATTTGTACAGAGGTTTATACAGGCCATTTTTGTATACCTCTGTATAGCAGTCATTGCTGACAGTGGTAGCAGGGGGTTTACAAATCTTTATGGCATCGGTTAGAAGCCTATAATTTGCTTTGGATAAATATTTCATCCTTTCTGCTCTTGATGGGATGTTAGGTATGATTATCTGTGTGACTGCAAAGACATGGGCATCTTCCAAGGTAAGGAGATCTTCCAGTGAGTGCAGTTTCTGACTTGCACTACTTGCATTAAGCAGCATAATCTTCAGTTTGTCTGTAGTGTATTCTTTCACATTGGGGCTTTAGTTGTTCTGACATTGCCTAAAAAGGCCACTATGGGGGGAGCAAGCACCTTCATATAGTACAGTGAGGTACATCTCCAGTCATTCACTGCAACATGGACTACGACAGTATTATAACAGTACTTGTTGAGAGACTTGATTATGTGCATGATCTGATGGACCCTGGCACCTGACAGACAACTGACTGTGACCTGGTGAGCAGGATATCTGTGTGTTTCATTATGAAGTCTCTTACGAGCAAGACATTTGGTTTTGAGGTGTTTTGCCTGAGAGACCTATTGGCTGAGACACTGGTGTGTGTGTGTGTATTGTGTAGTCTATTCTGTAGGGTTTGCACTGTGTGCAGTAGGTTTGCGCTTGGAAAGTCTCAAATTTTTAGCTAAGTTTCTAGCGAGTACTTCCACATATGTGGGTTTATGTGTTGGGAGCTTGTTTGATATCCAGTTTGTTGTTACGTGAGAGAATTGATTCCAAAATCATAGTATAGCTACAGCTCTCACATGTCATTTTAATCTGCTTTAGCAGTAACAGTTTGTCAGTATACATGAGGCAATTGCTGTTGTCTCAGAATGCCCATGTAAATCAGGCTGCCTGAAGAAAAGATGGGAAGCTTCCCATCCATTATGGAAGGTAAATACTGTAGTAACTAGTGGGGAGTGGGCTACATGGACCATGTTTTCGTGTAAGACTAACAAAATGTGTCTATTCTATGGAAGGCGAGGGCTGCAAAAATGTGTCAATGTTTCACAATGCACAACTGAGTTACTCACAGGGCAGCAGTGCAAGCTCTGTGCAGCTACAATGAACTGCGTGCAAACACCCCAAAACACAATGCTGGAATACAAGCAAAGTTAAACTATTTTAAACAAGTAAACAAAGGGAAAGGTCAACAGTGAGCCTTATTCCAGCAATCCCAAACTCAGATGGGTTCTTGGCTGCACAGTTCTGCCACAGTTGTGCAGGGGGGCTTCTTAATGTAAGAGGGCTAGTTTTAGTGTTCCACTGACACCAAACAGTCTAGATTCAGCAAGCCTAAATCGAGCCTATGCTACAAAATGCAGAAGTACTAGAAATCCAAAATCACAACATAAGAACAAACAGTTTAAATAAAGCAGCAATTCAGTAGAATACTCCAACAAGATTGTAGACAACAAACCTTTCTAGTGTGAAGTAAGTGGTCTGGAACCTAAGTGCTTAAACCAGAACTAAGACACTTTCAGAATAACAGACACAATAAGCTTTCAACCAGCAATTCCCAGCTTAGAAGGGTGTAGGCTATCCTCCCTGGCCACAACAGTCTACACCACAAACCTTCCTAATGTAAAATAACTGGTTTGGAAGCCAAGTGCTTTAAACCATAAACAGATGTAGAACAGCAGCCACAATAAGCATTTGACCAGCAATTCCCAGCTCAGAAAGGCATGGGCTACCCTCTCCACCCACCAGAGTGTAGACTACAAACCTTTTTAATATAAGACAACTAGCCTGAAGCCCAAGTGCTGAAACCAAAAGTAATATGCTAAGAATAACAGTTACATTGTAATGTTATGTGATACCAGACATACAACAGTGACATGTCTTTTAATCTACCCACATACATCATGTCATGGTTAGTAGGCCCTGTATTATCTTGATGATCAAGCTCTGTGGTCTGTCCAGTTGCTGCATGTGTCTGAAGAGTTTCCTGCAAAACAGAGCATTATACTGTATTACTGTTCTGATGATTTTGACTACAATGCTCTCATACAATCCTGAGATCTGAATGTAATGGCATGTGTTATGATGTGCACCATATATATGTACTGGACAATATTAAAGAAAAAGGTTATAAAGTAATGACAAACATTGCAATTTCTGACTTCACAACCCTTACAAGAGAATACACTAGAAAGTACTGTCATGATGATGTTATCCACTGTATCATCTGGCAAGGCAAACATAACTGACAGTTATGTTGTTCAACAACACAACTGCAGCTATACTAGGCAGTAATGTAGCTATGTACTCTGTGCATCACACACAAACATTTTGCATCCCTGAATCCAAAAGAGAGAAAAGAGGGATACAACACAATCATCACTTGCACAGGATGTGGGGGGGGGGAGAGGCATAGGCTGATAAAAACGGTCAGTGTGTGTGTGTGTGTGTGTGTGTGTGTGTGAGTGTGTGTTTATGAGGGAGAACAGGAATCAGGCAGGCCATATGTGTGTCTGTAGGTGTCCTCCACATGAAAGTGGTGTGTGACAGTCTGTATGAACACAGTCAAGTTCAGTGCTAGCTCTATGTCTTGGTATGTTGGACAGGTGTGAGCCATGCATGGCACAGGTGGAAGTTCATCGTTGTCACCCCTAAACAAGAGAACTGGCTCTACCAGGAGTTGCACTGGCACATCCATGCCCAAAGTCAGATGCAGTGCTGCTACGTGACCATGACCAATGTCTGCTGGAAGTGCTCCCTTCACTGGAATGCTCAGGACCATGACCCATGCCCTGCCATGTCTGGGTGAGGACAGTACACTCACAGAAGGACCAGTGGAACTACTGCCACTATGGTAGCGTGATCGGGAATGGCCACATTGGCTATCAGTAGATGTTGTGGTTGACTTACTTCCATTAAGATGCCATTCCCGTCCCAGCAGATGATCCATCACAGACAGTACTCCTTCCATGATAGAAACCCCTTGGTCCATCACAGATGCCCCTCATTCCAACATGTCATTCACCCAATCCAGGGAATCTGCGACATGGTGGAGGCAGTCACACGTCAGATTCTGCCACATCCACAACCCTGAACATTTGTCTGGAGCACCTTTCTGAATGTGCCTGTGCCTCCATGATAGCCCTAAGCATATGCTGTGTGACAGGGAAAGAGACAGCTGTAGCAAGTGGAGGGGGGAGAACTGGCCCCCTCCGAGCACCACTATCAACCCTTTGGCTATGGCCAGACGCAAAAGGCACTGAAGCCACAGTAGCCACACTTCCCTGCTCAATGTCATCGCCCTCCACCTGTCCTATATCTGTGGGCTCAGTGGGCTGGGAAGGCATAGGCCTACTGGCTGTGTCTGCAGAAAAAGAAGGGGGTGGCTGGATGTCGACCTCTGTGTCAGATCAACCTCTGCACCCCTCCCCAAGAGTGCCTCAGTTTCACCATCATCATCATGTGCTTGATGAGACACTGACAACAGCTGGCAGAGAGCCCACACTCCCACTGTCATGAAAACCTGTGATAAAAAGGAGAAACACAGGCACTGATTAATACCTGCACTACTATGGTGCAATATATGTTAAACAACTAACAGTGCTACCACTATTAGCAACAGTACAGCAATACACACAACAGGCCTAAAATGATACATTATATTTCTAGAAATTGATCTATCATAATGTAAAAACATGATTTGGCTTACCATCTGCAGGAGGCCAACGTTGCTGGAATCTTGATGTTCCTGAAATAAGTTAAGCAAGAGTTACAGCCAACATCATCAGATTTAACAGCAAGACAGGAGGTACTACATTAGTCCTCTCAATCAGCATGATGTGTTATTTCAACAAGAATGTGGCTGACAACTCCAAACTGAGCTTATCACTGCACTAATATTCAGCCTCCCCCAAAAAAAAAACACATATCTGACACAAAACTAACTTTTATTCGAAATGTTTTACTATAGAACAGTATTGAAATGGTCATGTAATAAAAGCCTACCTGAAAGCTCTTCCAGGAACATCAATAACATATTGTGGGCCACTCTGCTGTGAGTTGTCCTTTTGCAGAGGATTCACCAGAAATTCCTCACTGGGGTTGACAGGTGGTTCTGCAGCAGGCCCACCCCAGTTTACATTCTGGTTTAGGGCAACAGCAGTTGCATGCCTCCGTGCAGATGTGAGCATGTCAGTGGCTCTGTGGTGTACCTGCTTATAAGTATGGCCATAGCCATGTTAGCAATGATGTGCTGCTATATTTTCAGCCTCTCTGGCATATTTGGACAACCCCTTCCAAGAAGAAAAGCACCATGTTGACAGAGCGCATCCACTATGATTGTGTTTTCTGCTATGTGCCTCAATTATATTTTTGGTCTTAAAACACAACAGAATGATAATACACATAACTACAAAGTAACTGTTACCAGATAAAACAGTTAAGGTAGGCAGTCAGTAGTACCCACTGGAAAAACATAACACATATGACATGTGAAATATGAACAACACGCAGGATGCAAAACAAGTAGCGTAGCAAGTGCAACATATCCTTCTATGTGCCATAGCAGTAACTCAACTGTGCCACCCCAAAAGAACAGTGCATTCTAGTTTGTGACATGAGTAACTTCTACTTGCTCCCCCCACCCACTAAACAGACACATGAATCATTTTGCTAATAAAACACATTTGAAATGCTAAACATGCATTCAAATGACCTTTCCCTGAAACATTTGTACATATACATCACACAGCTTACTAGTTTCATGTACTGTCAATCATCTGTACCTCTGAAATGGCTTGACAAAAGTACAGTTTTGTACCTACCATAAATGTAGATGTTCGAGGATTCCATTGCTGCAGTCCATCATGGCCATGCCATCAGTACACTTCTAACGAATGCATACAGACAACAGTGTAAAAGGGTTTGCTTCACATTATTCATTAACATATTCCAGCATATACATTATGTAGGTAAAGAAATGGCAGCATACCTGTTGGAGTTCAATACTCCTCTGTAAAGATAGCTTGGGAAATATTTTGCTTTGCTGAACATGTAGCCTCACCATCAGTATGGCTAGCTACATATTTGCCATTTTATAATGGAGCAGATTATTAATGGACTGCATCTGTCTAGGCTGTGTTTCAGAGATGCTAATTACAGCAAAAGCAGCTGAATTGTCTGCTAATCAACAATCTGGTGGAGCTAATCAAGAAGTTGTAAAGCAAACATTTAGACATGCTGTTTTTCCTGTGGATTTCAAAAGTAGTGGTGTACATTCACAGAAAGCCTACACAGAAAGAATGTAAGGAGCTATGGTTGCTCAACTCCATTTATACGTGAGACAGGCTACATGCAATGCTGCTGCTGGTGCTGCCAATGGGCCTAGGCTGAGACAAAGAAGAGTTTTCAGGCCACATTTAACTTATCACAACATACATGACATTGTAGAGTGCTACAGGGTGGACAGGGCCACAATAGAGGAACCATGTGACCTCTGCCAGCCTCAACTCAGAGCCACAGTCTTTACCTCCCCATGTATTGGCTACGTACTACTTGCATAACAGTCAGTCCTGAACAAACACTGTGGCAATGGCAACATTTGGAAGGTAAGTCCTGAACAAGTACTGTACTGTTTAATATTATGACATGTCCTTGTATTTCATCACTTGGTACAGTAAGCATCTACAAGGTGGGAGATATGTACAGAAATTAATGTTACATGTGACAGAGAGTTATTTGACTTACATGTGTCCGTTAGCAAGTAGCAGGCTTCAGGCCTCAAAGATTCACACACTGATACCTCCCCCAAAGTAATGATGATCATTGCATGCCCTCAGTTTAGCACCATACATTTGGAATGGGAAATCATAACAGACAGAAGTTTGAAAGTAATGACATACATAGCAGTTTCTGTCTTCACCGCCCTCACAAGATCAAACCAGCAAGATGCAAAACAAGGAAAGTAAAAAGAGCAACACAGCCTATGTTTGTGCCATAACAGTGGCTCAGCCTGGGTCTACCCTTCCCCTTGAAAGAACATTATACCCTTGCATGTTCCATTTCAGGAACCCACCTTTCCTCCCCACCCCCAAAATAGCAGTCTATGCTTGTTTGTGTTATCCAACCTTCCATTAATTTGATGTCAACTGCATATCATATTGTTCCCAGTGAACATCCTCACATATTTTAAGGTAAAAGATATAGACTGGCTTACACACTGCATGTCTCTGAGTACTGGTCAGATAACTGATGAATGACCAAGAAACACAGAAAAGTAGAACACAGCTGTATATTTACAAGGAATAATCATAGCAGGTTGTGTAATCAGTAAGTGCACTACATCCAAATATATTACATATAATACATTCATAAATAACAGGGCATGCCCAAATCAGTGTACATTCAGTTGCACTTGGTTGTGTGAGGAATTACATCATATATTTGCTGCAAAGCTGCTTGTGGGGCAAAGATGGATGAGTCCCCCCTCCTGTTTTGTGATGGTGCACTGCAGTGAGAGTTGTGATCCAGTACTATGTAGTCCTATCTCATGTGTGCTAGCAGTTTCTACCATGCATGTCATAGACTGATTTTCCTCATTTCAACTAATTCTCCATGTTTTATACTTTTTTGATTTGGGGTGGCACTGTCTGCACAATGCACCATTTAGTACAAAGGGCTTTGGCTATGCGCATTTCATTTGCACGTACACTGGCAGTGTACAAACTGGAGAAATAGGACACCCAGGTAGCAGACAGGACCTAGACAGCCAGAAACACACTGTGGATACATTCAATTAGTACTACTGGCCATTGCGCAAACACATTGTCCGGCAGTGATCATTCTTGTGCAACATGCTTGCGTGATGTTAAGCAGTGTGCAATACTTCAAATGCTGCAAATCCGGAAAGTGCACACTTCCAGTAAGCACAATACCTGCAATTGGCAAGAAAACATCATTCTACATTGGTCTTGATCTGTGATAGACATGGCTGACATTACTAGACAGTTTTTGAGATTCTGTGCTCAAAGATGGGATGTCCAGGAGTACAAAGTGTTTGTTGGACTCCTAGTGAATGAACATGGGCCCAGGCTGTTGCAGAGGGACTACTGTGGCTCAGATTACAAGGCATAATGACGGAATAGTCTTCTGGCCCGTGTTCTGACCAGTGCTACCAGTATTCCACACATTGCTGAACAATGTAGGAATCACTAGAGACCTCAGGATGAGGAAAAGGGATACCCTCAACCATTAGCCCTAGCAATATACGAGATGCACCCCACAGATGTGAAAGTATCACTTACAGAGACTACTTGTCAGAGTTAATTGCTGGATATAGTCAAGATTGGTTTGCTTAATGGTATTCTGTTGTGTTCTGTTTTTTTCTGTAGCTGTAACAGACCTGGAACTGAATGTGTGAACCCATGCTGCTAGACTGGTGTGGATGCAAGATGCATCTGGTATGTATGCATCCCAATAGTGGGGTTATTTTAGCATTAAAAGGTACGATGCATTTATTGGTTAATTATACAGTTATTTCAAATTGAGCATTCATTTCTTAACTGTAATGGGGAAATATGCATGCATTACTCTGGAAGGCAAAACAGTTCATTATTACAAAGTAGTCATAGGTTGTGTCTTCAAAATTCACACTTCCCAAATATACAATTGCTGTTAAGGTTTCATCAAAATTGCAGTGTAACATCAGGGCTGTAAAGCAGTGTCACCACTGGCTTGCTGTAAACTGTAAACAGTATATATGGACTAAGCATATGTGCAATGTATGCATACATCAAGGATTGCTTACTGCAATCTGTAGTATATTGTGCATGTGTTAGGAGATCGGTAGTCTTAATAGTAAACAAAGATATTTGTCCGGAGTTGATACCATTAAAAGCAAAAGTAATGGAATAGAGTCAAAATTCTTGTATCAATGCTTTGTATGTCACATATGAAGTTGCTAAAGTTCTCCCTTTTTTCCTCTCACACCAACAGTTTTCTCTCTTTTTAATTTTTATTTATTTATTTTTTTTATTTTATTTTTTTTCTGACAGCACATCAGGGTAGAACTGTTCCACAGGATCTACCTGCCTCCACTCCCCTGGGCTGGCTACAGCACCACTGCCCATCACATCTGATGCAGAAACTGGTAGCATCCTATCTGCCGCCCCTGCACTAGCAGTCCCCCTCAGATAGTTCTGCCTGGATTATAGGCCTGTGGCTTCCTCCGGGAGCAGTGGCAGAGGGGGCAAGTTTATCACCCATGATGAATTTCCAGGGATAGTGCTTAGGATTGTGTGCCACAATGTTAGTGCATGCCTATGCCAGAAGGGGACACTGCTCTCCATCACTGTATTAAATAACACAAGGAGACACAGATGTCAGACACTGCAGCCATCGGCACAGTGAGTTGACAGTGATGACAGTCCAGTGGGTGAGGACTCGATTTTCTCTGTCACCCAACTTGATGTCCATGGGTTGATGATGTCCCCCACCCCTCAACCCAACCATGGTGTTAACCCATCTCAGTGTCCTTCACCATCCCTGTATCTTGTCTTGTCAGTCTACAATTGTTTCCTCACCTGTCCAACTTACCACGTCCAGACATTCCTATAGCCCTTCCCAACATTCTTCTCAAAAAAAAAAAAAAAAAAAAAAAAAAAAAAAAAAAAAAAAAAAAAGAAATCGCCCATATACAGCTCTGCATTTTGTACATGTCTTCATAACACACATGATTCTGTCCAATTCTGCATACAACAGATTGTGCTGTGGTCACCACTCTCTGGATATCTATGGTTCTTTCCTATATCCTTCAGGCACATTCCTGCCTTGTTTTCACTTTGTTTTTCCCCATGCTTGCTCCCCATTTCACCACTTACCTACCTGTCTTTCCCATTTCTATTATTTAAAGAATTATTGTATGATATTGCGCACCTCGCACTAAAGTGTGGCTAGGGCAAAACCATTTCTAAGTATTATATAGTTGGATTGGAAGCCGCCATATTTTAGACACTCCATAACAACTATCACACTTTAGAATCTGGATTTATATGTAAAATTATTTGAAACTATTACATACAACAGGATTCAAACCAAGTACCATCTGAACAAAAAATACATGTATCACTGCATTAACAGGTGGTGCTACAGACTCAGTTGATTAGCAGGTGTATTTTAGAGACAGTAAAGCAAATGGCAGACTAAATTGCTGTTGTATACGCCTGCTAGATAACTGAATCTCTGACTGCGGGAATTAATGCAATTAATGTAGTGATAAGTTCCTTTTGGGGCAAATGGTTTATCTATACGTAAAACATTAAAATATTTTGGTAGTGGCGCTGCTCATCAAAGCTGCGAGATGCTGTTCACACACTACTGCTGTACAAAACTAAAGGAGTACTGTGGAATAACGCTTTATAAAACATTACAGGGGATTGTGCAATGCTGCTTCACACAAATTTAATGAAGAAAATACATTAGTGATATGGGGAACATGCACGGGGAGTACTAGGGGAAATCTTTCCTTAACGGTTTGACTTACTATTGAATGGATTAAATACATCTGCTAGCTAACTGATTCTGTGTCAGCACATGTTAATGCATTGTTGCTGGAGGCAGATGGTATTGGGTGCGAATACGTGTGGAAGTAATAATTTTACAAGCGTGTATGATACTTTAAATATATCTACTTATATTGCTGCCATTCACCATTTGCGTGTTCCAGTTACACTGATTACAGTTTACAGAAAGTCATTTGTACCACTGGTACAGAGGCATGAAGTTACATTCCAATAATGATGAAAACCTAACAGTACTGTATATTTGGGAAGTATGTTTTTTGAACCCACAACCAATGACTATGCTAAAAAACTGTACTGTTCTTTTGTTGTACAGACAACTGCATGTATACATTCCTTTTACTGTTTAGAGATGCATGCTCTCTGTTATTTGAGAATATGGCACCATTTTTTATGCTACAGAATAAGGCATGCACAGTTTCTTTTACAGTTGGGATGTGCATGCTCAGTTTGATATAACTCTATTAAGCACCATCTAAGCGGTCCTTAACTTTAATGCTACAAAATTACTATTCAAATTATTATTATTAAAATACTATTTAGACAGAACTGCTCTTATGCATACATACCACATGCTTCTCGCATCCTTACTAGACACATTGCATGGAACCAAACATTCGAGTCTCGCTCCTCAGCAGCTGTGGAAAAAACAGAACAGCACACCACACCACTATAAATACCAGTCTCGACTATATTCAGCTTTTAACTCTTACAGTTACTCACTGAAATTGATACTTACACATCTGTGGGGTGTCCTCTGCCCGACATTCCCTCGCTTCCTCCTCCAAAGGTCATCAAAATAATGTCTACACTGCTCACCTGTGCAGGGAATACCTGTTGCACTGGTTTAGGCCCTGGTAACACTATTCCAGGGTTCAGATTTATATTCTGAGCCTGAATAGTCCCACTGCAGCAACCTGAGCCCAGGCTTCTTAACTAGGAGTCCAACAAATATCTTGGGTTCCTGGACACCCCAATGCAGCGCCCAAAAGAGCACACCTGCTCCAGCAACTCCAGAAATGAATGCCATAGTTTAAGCTTAATGTCTAATGAAAATTTCTCACCAATTGCATGTTATATGTTGCCGTTTCCTGCCTATTGCATGTCTTGTGCTTACTGAGCATGTGCACATTTTGGTTTTGCAACATTTCAAAACTTTGTGCATCACTTACCATCATGCAAACCCTGTAGGTGAAGGTGTGCACTGGCAGGCCCCATGCTTGCATGATAGTAAGCAAAGCACAACAGTGGCGAACAATGCAAACACAGCTAAACATGTTCATGTCAAGTGGCGCATCGCGCAAATACTGGCAAAAAAAAATAAAAAAATGAAATTAAAACAATGTCCAGATGTTTGCATCAAATTTTTGGCCTCTTCCTTGTAAAATGTGTGATTTATTGTGAAATCAATGAAGGCTGCATTCAATATATAATGATATATCACTTCTGTTCAGTACTTCACATCTTTCAGGAAATGCATGCTTGCCCTTTACATTACTGACAATAAAGGGTTGTGTAGAACAATCCATAGTCAGTATACAAATTTTCCGCCCAGCAACACCTGGATGAGCAGCAAAACCTTGATTACATGCTTCACACATCATTAATATTCATGGCACGAGGTTGCATGATGCCACACAATAGGCAGTATCTCGTACATGAATACACTCCATGTAGGCTCTGCGCAGAACCTACAAGGAGTTTATTGAATCCTGGGGCATCTTTTTTTTTCATAGAGCAATGGAAACCTGAATTAAAACTTTGAATGTAGACGTATACTTGAAAATGTGATGATTAATGGAAAGACAAAATGATTACATCCATAACTTACATACAGTGCTGCAAAGACTGCAAAATAATGACAGCAGACAGAATGTCAAAGGGGACATGCATCAGATAGGAAAGGGAAGTGTACTTTTCCAAAAAAAGAGAAAGCCATTTGTTATGAGTTCTATACATCTGATAGAGGCAGAAGCTATTTGTGAGGCACTCTTTACATCTGAGGGATTTGCAAGCTTTTCTGTTAAGAAACCTTTAGGCCTAGCCAAACTTTAGTAGTACCACCGCTCTACCAGTCAGTTAAAGAAAATGTACTTTGGAATTAGAAATAACAAACAAAATGCTTTCAGAAAATATAAATAAATATGACCTTGTGATAAACTGTTGGCACACTATGATCATGATATTACAGTGAAAGCTGAAATGATAGCTCACTGTCGATCAGACTGCCCAGGAACTGCTAAGATTAGAGAGTTTTGTGATGGAAGGATGGACTGCAATAGCAGCTGTGGATCTGAGCTGTTTACTGAATTTCCTGTTTGCACTTAATTTTAAAATCGTTTTTTCTCAAAACTTGCATATTTTCTGTCTTTGACCTAGCACTCTTGTGTGGGGTCATTTACTGCACTGTTATAACTTGATATTACTTGTGAACCTCTGCTATCTCTGAAAAAAAAAAAAAAAAAATCTTGCTTTTTTCCCACTTTTCTGAGATTTAAAAAGGTTCAGTTACAGGCTTGCTGTTCCTGAACTGTTTGTAAGTTTCTGTGAGGCCATTTTTACTTGGGCTAAAGGAAAGTCTCTCTGTTGATCAGTGGCAGTGAAAAACATTGAGCAGCTCCCTGCTCCCCATGGGAGTGGTTACTGACTTCAAACTGTAGTTTTATTGACCAGTAGAGGTCATTTCCAAAACTCCTTCATCTTCTTCTCCTAAAACCTAGTTGCCACGTGGGTTTGGCGTCTTTTCAGGCTTGTTGGCTATTGGTGAAGCACCCACCAAGAGGAGAAAATGCTGAGAGAAGAAGGGAGCCACTTTTGAGATTTTAAGTATTTTTCTCTGTTTATTTGCTAAGTTTTTCTGCATAGTTGCCTAGTTTGAGCATTTTCTGGCTTGTTAAACTTGATTTCTGCATTAGTAGCTGTATTTAGAGCACAACCAAAAGCTGTTTACTGAATTTCCTGTTTGCACTTAATTTTAAAATTGTTTTTCTCAAAACTTGCATATTTTCTGTCCATGACCTAGCACTCTTGTGTGGGGTCATTTACTGCACTGTTATAACTTGATAACCTCTGCTATCTCTGAAAAAACAAAAACAAAAAAAAAATCTTGCTTTTTTCCCACTTTTCTGAGATTTAAAAAAGTTCAGTTACAGGCTTGCTGTTCCTGAACTGTTTGTAAGTTTCTATGAGGCCATTTTTGCTTGGGCTAAAGGAAAGTCTCTCTGTTGATCAGTGGCAGTGAAAAACACTGAGCAGCTCCCCTGCCCCCCGTGGGAGTGGTTACTGACTTGAAACTGTAGTTTTATTGGCCGTATTGGGTCAATTCCTGGCTCTTTCCAGCCCCTGCTATCAAGCACGCTTTAGCTCGTTGTTGCCACTAGAGCAGCATCGGGCAGCGCCGGTTAAACAAGGTTAAACTTTTTCTGGCTCCATAAAGTCTGTTCTTCATTTTTTCCCTTAGAACTGCTCTACAAGTAATCTAAACAGTATATCCCTTAACTAAAAAGCGCAGCACTTGTTCCCAAAAAGCTTTTTTTTTTTTTTTCTCCAAAAAAAAAAAAAAGCTCAGCACTTGTCTTAAAAGCATCTTCTTTTCAGGCTTAGCACTTCTGTATTATACAAAGTCCCTCACTAGCGAACCCCCCCCAGGAGTACCCACTTCCTTACTAAGTCCTCTCTCATTCAGTTACACCCCAAACTTCTTAATTTCTCTAGCATGTCGAAGGGCCAGATGCTGGCGTCCTCTCCTGTCCAGTTGGTGAATCTGGGAATATTGAGGCAATGTTACAATTGCCTCATGTACACAGACAACCCTCTCCTCCTCCCACATAACACAAATACTTGTGAGAGATGCAGCTATTTAGCCAAACTGGAGGCTGAGCTCTCTCAACTCAGGACTGGCAAGACCAGACAGGATGAAAAGGCAACTACACGCACCACAATACCAGTCTCACATAAAGCTATCACAACAATGAATCAAACACAAACACACAAAGACATACTCGGAGGCTTTACCTAAACAGCAGAGGCCTCCAAAGCAGACACCCAAGCAACCGCCACCTCATGACACACCACAGGCAATACATAAAACACAAAATCAGTGTGCAAAGCAGTCACAGCCCTTAAGGCCAAATACAACACCAAACATACTTGTCATAGGTGACTCCATAGTCAGACACACTGACGTCCCACTCACCAGGCTGAACAAGGAGAGGGTCACAGTAAGCTGCCTATAGGGCGCTAGAATCTGCCACATAACACAAGCACTCGGGTCACTCCACAGCAAGTACAAATATGACATAGTCATTGTCCATGCTGGTGTGAACGACCTGAGAAGTACCTCCCTGGACTACATGAAAAGAGACATAGAGGAGCTCTCTGATTATGTAGCCCAGGCAGGTATGACCCTGACCCTGAGCAGCATCCTTCCTTCACCAAGAATGATGCCACAACATAGAGACAAGATGATCAGCTTTAACAATTGGCTTAATTTCTGGTGTCATTCAAAGGGGATCCAGTGTCTGTCTGCCTGGGATGACATGCTTGACAAGCCACGCTGCTTCGCAAGGGACGGCTTGCACCTGTCACCCTGGGATTCCGGATATTGGCTAAGGCTCTTGCCACCCCCATAGTGCCTTTTTTAGGCAAGGCTCAAATTCTAAACCTACCACCCTAGAAAACAAAAATGGGAAGAAACTAAGGGTAATGCTGCTCAATGCCAGAAGTCTAAATCTCAAAATGCACGCACCTCGAGGCCCTTCTCAGTATGGAGAACATCAATGTCTGTGCTGTGACTGAAACCTGGTTCAAGGCTCCTGAGAGCACCCGGCACTATCAGGTTTTACCTCATATCATGCGTTCCGGCCCCAAAACCCGGACCACACCACAAAAGGAGGGGGTGTATCCATATTCATCAAGGATACCCACACCTCCAGGTTGGTGGCAACGCACGAAGCATCGGAAACCATCCAGGTGCAATTAACCATAGGCAAAACTGCTCTACAATTTGTAGCATGCTACAGGCCACCCTCTCAAACTCAGGAACCCCACACAGCCTTCCTGAAGACACTGGAGGGTATAAATGTATCTCCAAACACCATTATATTGGGAGACTTCAACTACCCGAATATAGACTGGGAACATTACTCAAGCCCAAACTTTCTAGCCCAAAGGTTCCTGGAGTTCATAAATTCAAATGCCATGGAACAACTAGTCACCGTTCCCACAAGAGGAGAAAATATACTAGATCTCATCATCACAAACATGGGGACAAAATGCTCCACACCGGAAGTATATCCCTCATTGGTGAGATCAGATCATAAACTAATCTCACTGGATATCCACATCCCGCCCCCACCCCAAACAAAAAAGACCACAGTGAAGAACTTCTCTAAAGCAAACTTCACACTACTCAAGACTGGTGTGGTATCCTTTAAGGCCCCCGAGCCAGTGGAAAGCACAACCCAAGCTGCGAACACCTCCAGGACTGCATGGATCAGGCAATCCCTAATAAAACCAAGACTCTTTCCACCAAGGGCAAACGTCCAGTCTGGTAGACCCCAGCCATAAACAAACTTTACAATAAGAGGAGAAAGCTGTTACATGATAGAGCAAAATCCATAAAAGAGAAGACACCTTTGATCATTATTAGTAAAAAAATACAAGCACTCATAAAATCATCCAAGGCCAACTTTGAGAGAAAAATTGCCATAGATTCAAAAGACAATCATAAGGCCTTCTTCAGTTATGTTAGAAACCTGGGTGGAAACTCCCAGATATGCTCAGAATTAGTCCAAAATGATACAAAAATCACTGATCCCACAGACATTGCCAACATACTGGCAGACAGGTTCAGTGCAAACTTCACCCCCCCTCTCCCCCCCAAAAGGAGAGATAACTATCCCAGCGGAGTGCAGCCTCCCAGACATCTCCAATGCGCAGGTGAAAGCTGCTCTCTCTAAAGCTAAAAACACAGCATCAATGGGACCAGATGGTGTCCCCGGCTGTGTGCTACACGAACTCAATGAGGAACTAAACCCGCACATAAGGCAGCTGTTTAATCTTAGCCTTACCACAGGATACGTGCCCAAGGAGTGGCGTACGGCAACTCTGGTCCCACTCCACAAAGGCGGTGCCTCTACGGAGCCTGGTAATTACCGCCCCATAACCTTAACAAGCCTGGCCTGCAAAGCTATGGAGAGGATCATAATGGAACTCATAAACAAAGACATAGCGGACTTCAGACATTGGACCCGACCCAGTTTGGTTTTGTCAAGGGCAGATCATGCCTTTTGAACTTGGTCGACTTCTTCAAAACAGTCACCAAGGCCATTGATGAGGGAAAGGCAGTCCATACAGCCTACCTTGACCTTGCAAAAGCTTTTGACACAATACCCTACTCGGGTATTATAGAGAAACTTACCAGCGTAAATGTAAACCCATATGTCACAAGATGGGTTGCAAACTGGCTAAAGGACAGAACCCACAGGGTTAGAGTAGCTGGCGCCATGTCAGACTCCAAGCCGGTCACAAGTGGTGTCCCACAGGGCTCAGTCCTTGGCCCCCTGTTGTTCGGCATCTACTTCTCAGAAGTACAGGCTAACATAGGAGGACTATGGCTGACAAAGTTTGCAGATGACTGCAAACTGGGAGCCATAGTGGAAAGTACATCGGACACAGATATCCTTCAGAGGGGTCTCACGGAAACTGATAGCTGGTGCCAGAGCCATGGCCTGAAGTTAAATGCCAAAAAATGTATAGTCATACCCTTCGGGAAAAACAAGGTAACCCCAAGCTACCATATAGGTGGCAATCCACTAAGCACAGAAGATGTTATCAGGGACCTGGGGACCCTGGTTGACAGTGGCCTTTCTTTTGACACTCACATTGCTAAAGTGGTTAGAAAAACCTTCTACATTGCCCACCTGATCATGAAGGGATTCACATCCAGATCAAGTGAGGTCATTGTTCCCCTGTACTCTTCACTTATCAGACCAATAATCGAGTACATGCCCCATTCGGGATGTATCTCACCCGACAACTGCAGCAATTGGAGAGACCCCAAAAGTTCCTCACCAAAAGGATAAAGGGACTCCAAAATCTGTCATATGCTGCCAGACTGAAGAAACTCCAGCTCTATTCAGTCGCATACCGTCTGCTCAGAGGTGACCTGTGCCTGACATACAAGGCCATGTCTAACCCGGAATTAATGGACATGCTCCACCTCAAAAAATCCAAATCTACCAGATCTACTAGAGCAAGCGACTTAAACCTTAGCACGGATATAAATAGGACATGCTGGAGGGATAGATTTGTCACCCAGAGACTCCCTATGTTGTGGAATAAAATCCCGGTCCATGTGAGGCAGAGCACCTCGCTGGCTCTGTTCAAGAGAAATCTTGACCAGTGGATGGGAGATCGTAGGTTTACCCCGGGAATCATCTCTGTGTCACTGCTGGACAGAGGCACAACAAACTAATGGGCACAGTATTTTGTAACATAAGGGGTGGCGTAAGCCAGAAAAACTCTGGGCTAGGCTTATAAATGCCTTAGGGCAGATAGCCTAGTATAAACCTATGAACCTATGAAAATGTTCCAGTAAAGGAAATGTGAGCATTCAATGGGATATGGTTATATATATAGTATGTGGGAACATGAATAACCATTTCATGGAAACTAAGAACAACTGTGTTAGATGAACTTCATATAGGACAACCTGCTAAAGTAAAACTGAAAGTGCTAGCTAGAAAGTTTGATTGCTGCACAAATATAGATGAAAATATTGAAAATACATGCAAAAATGTGTGCTATGCCAGGTGGAACAAAAAAGGCAAGGAAAACAGCAATTATGCTCAGGAGAACTTCTGTAAAGAAACTGATGAGATTACAAATACTGATTTTTCTAAAATGTTTATGATTAATGTATTTGCAGTTGTGGTGAATACATTTCTACAAATGTTAAGATATTTTCTATTACATAAATCATGCATGAAGCTATTAGTAGTAATTTAAGACTATCTGCTGCTTCTGTTTTATCTGAACACATTGGTACTAACAATGGGATATAATTTATGTAAGAAGATAATTTGATTAAACAAAACTGAATACTCCCCATCCCAGAAAGACCAGAACACCTTGTAAGATATGGTTTTGCTGAATGATTCATACAGATCTTCAAGTATGAAGATATCATCAAATATCATGATAGAAAATGAGGTTAAAATTTTGTGTTTTCTGTTACATTACTGATACAATTCAAGGGGTTGTAGGCTGGCATAATGATTAAGGTGTTTACCTCACAGACACAAGTACAGGATTTGATTCTCAGCTTTGAATGGAAATTGGCCAAGCTTAAAATGGTCTACAGGGGCAGCTAGCCTAGTACTTGCCTATGAACCTATAACAAGAAACAGTACTAGTTAACTATCATCTGCCAAAATATTTTTGAATACACTTAACAAAACCAGACTTGATCAACTGAAACGGAGTTTGGGTAGGACTGCTACAAAGAAACAGTACTTACAAAAGTCCCAGAAAGGTACACAATTTACAGACAGGTCACTCAACAAAGAAAATTCTTTACATCTTAAAGATTGCAATTTGAGCGATACAATTTGGATTCTAGGTATCATCATATAAAAGAAAAGTATAGTTTCTTTAAGTTCAAAGAAATGATTCAGGAATTTTACAGAAGACAATATGACTAAATAAAACTTAGACCTTCCATGTCTAAAGAAGCCAACACTTCTGAAGATGAAAATTCATTTACAACTGCATACTGCTGATCATACTAATATGTCAGATGTGAAGGATTCAGTTTTCAGGATAGAGATGTTTCCTGACTCTATACATGAGGCTGTTGTACAAATGGATGAGAATGACAAACCAGAGAATCCAGAAGATTGAGAAGATCACAGGGGGTTAGAAAATCACCTCTAACTTTTATCATACAACTAATGAGTTATTTGCAGTTAAACTTTTGTGTGTACCACTACTGAACTAACGACCTTCTCTGGACACTAAAAAATAATTTTACCCTAGTCAGGTGATTAAAGTGTATGTGTTCATATTGCCAATCAAGTGTAAGTAACAAACCTTTGGATTTGGACAAATCCACCTTACCAAATTATACAGTTTTTGGTACAGAAAGTATGTTGTTTTTGCATGTTATTTTGTTGATAAGGATGGCCCCCTGAATTTTTTCTCAAAGCTGAAAATCCCTACCATGGTATCATGAAAGACATAGTGCTTCACTACATAAACTGATGTATAGGATACTGTACTTCCATGATGAATGCATCACTGGGAGTTCCTTACTTCCTGCAAAGACAAGCAGGAAGAGCAGCTTTCATTGAAAATTAGCATGATTTAGTAGTGAAACAACAATGTAAGATTATGCTCTACTAAAGAAGAAAATGTTTTCTGATTAACCACAGTGATTTGCAGTTGTATATAAATAATTTTCCAACACTTGCTATAATATCACATTGCGGGTGTGGTTATTGAGGAAAAAATTAAGTAATCAGTAAAAGTAAAAAATCAAACAACAAACTCTAATCTTAATTTTTTACAAAACCAAACACAACCTTAAAATCAGAAATATAATTAGGGGTAAAATTAATTGTAACATGAGTATACTTCAAAACATGACCAAAATACTTAGTATATCTTTAATCCAAACAGGGGGTTAATGTGGTGTACTGAGACTCCATCAGAGTGAGTCTCTGCATACTTTAAAATGTGACTGCGTCCATGCAGTGTATAGTAATACAATGGCTTCAACTAAAATAATAGTTGCTGCATGTTTTTGCTGAGTGTACTACAATTACAATAGTATCAGGGGTAGAAAGTGGCAAACTCATAAATTACTAACTTACCATTATTACTTACCAGCAATAAGAATGCTGCATTAAAAAAGGTCTTTGATTTATTCCTAGAGCACATAATGACACTTAGAATCACAGAGACAGTATTATTGGAGTTTGAAACTTGGGGTAATCATACCTTTGTTTCAAATTCTACTACTACTGATCAAGCTTTTGAAATTGTGTGCATAAAGAATTAAGAGATCTGAGACATAAGACGTGTTGTGACAGATACTATGTTACCAAAACACAAACAGCAGCTTGTAGTAAACAATAAGAAATTCAAGATATTTATTGAGGTTTGGAAAAAGTGAGGCAATCATTGTTTTGTTTTGTTACAATGAAGCACTGTTTAGCATGTTCTCTGATAGCTGTACTTGTAGAATTATTACTAAACCTGAGACTGATAAAAAAAGTTTAGGATATGAATATCACTTACAAACTGTTAACTTCATATTTTATAAAATCAAAGTTTATATGTAAATAACAATGCCCAGAAGTCTGCCGTACTAATGACCTTTAGATAGCCTAAACTTTATAAGAATTCCACCTATAGAGCCTGTAGTTACTGGAAAAGACTAAGCAACATATTCAATTGTCATTTATACAGAATTCAGGTTAAAAGATGTGACAGTACGGTCTTCATATAAACAGACTTGTGTAGACATTTTAATTAAAATTCAAGTCATAGTGAGTAAAACAAACTCATTTACACAACCATGGTTTGTTAAAAATTATGTTGAATCCCTTTATAACGGGATTCTGCATAATGCTGGCTTGCAATTGGTGAAACTAATACTTGGCCAGAAGTCAGAAATTTCCAACACAGAAATTTAAATGTGTATGTGTGGATTTAGTTTTAATTATTAATTTTATTTGTACTTAAGCAACAAATGTGTATTCATTTCAAAGGTAAAGAAATGTGAGCTGCAATACTCCTGCCCTAAATAAAATGTTTTGTGGACAGACAATAGAGATGCTATTTATTCAGTACGAATATTCCTGAAATTTCTCACTTTAATGGCAGCATTTCTGTTTTGCATATAGGATAATTCTAAAATGACTGCTTCAGGTTATGAAATATGTAAAGAAATCCAATAAAGTTTTAAAGTGCATATATAAAAGTAATAATCAAAAGATATTTTATATAAAAACAAAGACAGCATATTCTTTCAAACCAAGATTAAATAGGAAGTTACGAATAACTTCTAGGAATAGCTTCTAAAATTATACCTTTTTTGTAAAGAAAAATGTGAGATCTGCAGACTACTATATACAAAACAGCTTTGAAGGAGTTGTTTTAAAAACAAGATTTTACTTGAAGATATCTGGTTAACAGATTATCAGATGAAAAAGGAAAAGAAGCTCTGTTTATGAACTTCATTTGACAGATTACAGACTAGAGGCTATTAATTTTATTAAGAAACCTTCTGCACATGGATTTGCATGCATGCAATAAAAATTCTGATGTGTTAAAATGTTATAATTAATAGCTGAACTACACTTGGATGAAGTAGAGAAGTGTTTTAGGTTGTAGGTGGACAGCTGTTATTTATTAAACAAGTAAAAAAAAATAAAGGATAGATTGCAAAAGGTCAACAGGACGTACAAAGGACCTATTTTGGCCAACAATTACTTCTATTATATAATGCCGTAATAGTAGTAGTAGTAATAATAATAATAATAACGAATGATTAGCTTTTTGAACAGCAATGCATCTGCAAACTTCTTGGTTAAGTAGTCCTTTTCTGCATTCTGCTATAATTGAGGAAAGCTTCCTAGTACACTGTATATGCATTGATATGTATATGCTAGAGCTTGCACAGTACAGTAGATTAAATGCACTTTGCCTGGTCAATTTATTTATACAGTTTTAGGACTTGTGAGTGTGCATAATTCTACTATTTATGCAAAGATGCTTGTGGACCACTGATATCCTGTTGGTGAGATAAATACATTTTTGATCATACAAGGCCATGTCCAACCCAGAATTGATGGACATGCTCCACCTAAAGAAAACCTTATCCCCTCGAGCCACATGCTCTAGGGATCTAAACCTCACCATAACAATAAATAGGATGTGCTGGAGGGATAGATTACTGTCCCAGAGACTTCCCATGCTTTGGAACAAGATTCCAGTCTACATTAGGCAGGGCTCCTCGCTAACGCTCTTCAAGAGAAACACTGACGAGTGGATGGGAAACAGAAAGTTTACCCCGGGGATCACTTCAGTGGCTGCTGGACAGAGGCACAGGGAACTAATTTAAGGGGGCGGCGAAAGCCAACACATTCTGGCTAGGCTTAAAAATGCCTTCGGGCAGATAGCCTAGTACCTACCTATGAACCTATGAATGTTTTGCAACTCTATTTGTTTATTAATTAAAAAGAAGTTATGTACTCACCATAACATTTTATCTTTGTTGTTCATTTTCATTCTTCCTCAACAGTTGAACAGTTGGATTCTGATCTGACCCTCGGATCCAGCTCGGCCATTATTTTAACTCGTGGCCACAAAAAAGCTCTTGAGCTCCTCCCTTTCCCATAATGCATCAATCTCTAACATACCTCAGATCTGGTTTGCTGTTTGACATAATGTAGGAAGTACTACTATAACATTCTTACAGAATAAGCTATCTCTGGAGATCAACGTGGAGGACAGTTGAGTCTTTATAAACTCTCATTCTTTCAGAAATCAGTTGTGAAAAAAGTCAGTGGATAGTGGGTGGGGAGCAGAGGAAGAATGAAAATGGACAACACAGATAGAACATTATGGTGAGTACATAACTTCTTTATCTGATGATGTCAATTTTCATTCATTCCTCAACGGTTGGGACAGAGTCCCCAGGTACCTAAAATCCCAGGTGGACTCTAACGTAGGATATTCCTGTGCACAGTAAAGGCAAAGGCTGCTCTTCCCCTTAACATCAGATCTAGTTTGTAATGAGTAATAAAGGTATGAGGACTGACTCAAGTTGTTGCTGCACATATGTCATCCATGGAAGCCCTAGATAGAAACACTAAAGAAGTTGCCATGGACCTAGTTGAATGTGCTCTTAAAAGTTTTGGTAAGGACAGCAAACACAACTTTTTGTAGACAAATGATGTACAATCTGTCAGCCATCTGGTTAAAGTTACCTTTGCAACTGATTTACCCAATTTAGAATCTGCAAAGGAGACAAATATTTGATCTACTTTCTAATTTCTTTTGTTCTATGTAAGTAAAAATGTAATTACCTGCGACTGTGAACATCCAACAAAAATGCAACATGTATTCACTTTTGTTTGCAATTTTAGGAAAGAAAACTAGCATATTAATGGACTGATTGATGTTAGATTCTGACATCAACTTAGGAAAAAATGAAGGACTGGTTTCTGTTACTCTATCCCTGTGAAAAATCAAATAGGGAGGTTCAGAAGACAATGCTTGAAGTTCTGAAATTCTTCTAGCAGAGGTGATGGATACCAAAAAGATAGTCTTCCAGGTCAGAAACTTTAGATCACATTTTGCTGCTGTTCTGTGTTTTTTCCATGGTGGTTCAATGGTAGGAACCAATAAGGGAGTCAAGGATCTGGAAGGCCCTGAAGACATAGCTAAAGGCTCCTTAATCTTAGGTTTGAGAGGTGAGCCCCAGAAATAGCCTTTGAAAAGGAAGAAAATAAAAAGTCCTTTCAGAATTAATTTTATTTTTCTGTCTGTGATTGCTCGCAGGTTGAAGGCCTTGCAGATGGAGCAATTCACATGTAAATGGCCTGGAGCCAAACAGTAGATGCACAAAGCATGTGTATCAGAGAAGGGCAACTTTTACCCACATTTCTGGCCATTTATAAAGCCAGATGGACCCTTTTCAGACATTTTTAATAACAGAAGAAAACAGCAGAAAATAAGTTTTTTTTATTTCATTTCACTAACAGGCAAAAGGGCAAAAAGACAAAAATATCAAAAAGCTTAACAACTATGGTAAGAAGACTGCACTAAAAACATGTAAAATGGAGGTATTGGTGATAGGAAACTGTAAGAAATGTAAGATTTTTATAGGAAATAAAAGAATCAGCCTATCTTCCCACTCTACTCAAATGCTCAGGAGTTCAAAGCGACCACATCCAAACGCGAAAGTGTCAAATGAGATGGTGAGGTATGTTAGGGGGTGGTGGATTATGGGAGGAGCTCAAGAGCTTATTAGTGGCCACAAGCTAAAATAACGTCGGAGTCAGATCCAATGATCAGATCCGAAATGCATGAAAATTGACAACATCAGATTTAATTATTTATGTATGCCTTTGGAGAAGCCGTAAGTTTGTCTTTCAATCTAGTAAAAAAAGAAGTTATGTCTTACCATAATGTTCCATCTGTGTTGTTGAGCTTCATTCATTCATCACTAATGGGATATCGATTCCGTCTTCGGATCAGAGTCAGACACATACCAAGCTCGCGCCAGCCAAAAACTCTCAAGCTAGGATTTTACCCATAGTACCCTTCTCCCTGTTACCTTAGATCGAGTTTGCCCCTGATCAGCAAGTGCCCTAACTCAGCACTTGGACCCAAAGTATCGCCCAGGAGCCTTTGGAGAGGGACAGAGGGTGGGACGTGATGAATGAATGAAGATCAACAACACAGATGGAACATTATGGCAAGACATAACTTCTTTATCTGATGTTGTTAATCTTCATTCCATTCATCACTGATGGGACAGAGTCTCCAGCTACCTTGTGTTCCTTGGGTGGCCCTTATGGAAGAATATTCCTGAGTACCATTGAGCCAAAAGAAGCTCTTCCCCTGGAGACCAAATCCAATTTGTAATGAGTAATAAAGGTATGAGGAGAAGCCCATGTTGCTGCTGCACAGATTTCGTCCATGGAAGCTCTAGAATGAAAGGCTACAGAAGTTGCCATAGACCTGGTAGAGTGAGCTTTGATTTTCTGTGGTATAGGCTTTTTCTTGTGATGATACATGTACAGTATGCAGTCCCTAAGCCATTTAGATAAGGTCACTTTAGAAACAGAATTTCCCATTTTAGGGCCAGAAAAGGAAATGAATAGTTGGGTCTGATTTACACATTGTTTTAGTCCTGTCCAAATAAAATCTTAATTGTCTATGAACATCCAATGAATGCAGACAGTACTCTCCTTTATTAGTAAAATTTGGGAAAAATACTGGAAGGCCAAGAGTTCGATTAATGGAGAAATACAAAATGAGTTAGGAAGAAAGGTAGGGTTTGTCGAGAGTGATACACTGTCCTTGTGAAAGATTAAATAGGACCGTTTAATGCACGGAGCGTGGAGCTCTGAAATTTGTCTAGCTGACGTGATGGCAACTAGAAAAAGGGACTTCCATGATAAGAATTTGATGTCATATTTTGCTGCAGGCTCAAAGGGGGCTTGTGTCAAAGATTGAAGGACCAATGTGAGGTTCCATGGTTCTATAGGTTGTTTGATTGGAGGTCTAATGTGAGAGACTCCTTTTAGAAAGGTTTTGCATAAATGGTGTGTAATCAGAGGAGAATTTCCAAAACCATTATAAAAGTTTGAAATAGCAGCTAGATGGACTCGTATGGTAGAGGCTGCAGCTCCATTGTCGAAAAATGTTGATAGATAGTGTAGTGCTACAGTAAATGGAACCAAACATGGATCTAGATTTCTTTTCTTAGACCAAATAGAGAAACTCTTCCATTTGTCTAGATAGAATTTTCTGGTGAATGGTTTGTGAGAAGCCAGGATAATATCACATACTGGAGAGGAAAGGTTATCCTGCCTGGTGATCAGTGGAAGTGGAGAAACCAAGCTGTCAGCTTGAGACTGGTTAGGTTTAGATGACTCAACCTTTGGGGGTGGGAAATCAGGTCTGGAGATGGAACCAGAATCCATGGTCAGCATAGTAGGTGAGGACAGAGAAAGGGGAACCACACCTATCAAGGCCAATAAGGAGCTATGAGGATTACTTTGCATTTCACCTGAAGAGCTTTCAAGAATTGAGGAATCAGAGGAATAGGGGGGATAAGCATACAGAAGTCCCGTGGGCCAATCACGGATCACAGCATCCCTCAGGGACTACACCCGTGGGGGAATTAGGGCAAAATAGCTGCTGCATTTGTGGTTTGATGGGGAGGCGAATAGGTTGCAGCAAGGCTGGCCCCAACGGCTGAAAATCTTTGCTGCTATGCTGGGGTTGAGGGACCACTCATGAGGTAGGAGAATACATCTGCTTAGCTTATCTGCAATCACGTTGGAATCCTCTGGGATATGCGTTGCTATCAGAAAATGGTTGGAAGCTATCACCCACTGCCAAATTCTCATAGCCTCTCGACATGGGGGTAGGACTTGGTTCCTCCTTGTTTGTTGATGTACCAGACTATCGACATGTTCTCTGACTGAATTGTGATCGTCCCAGAAGGAAGAACAGATTGGAATGCTTGTAAAGCTGAAAGCACTCCCTCAGTTCTAGAACACTGATATGCAGATTGGCCTCCACTGTGGACCATGTGCCTTGGACTGTCATTCCCTGAAAATGCACCCCCCCCCCATCAGGGAAGCATCCGCAGTCACAGTGGCTTTGGGCTGAGGAGGATGGAAAGGTCGGTTCCAGCATTCTGTCTCTGGCCTCATCCACCAAAGTAGGTACTGTTTGCAACAACTGGTTACCTGAATCAGAAAACACAGAGGTGACAATTTGGGAACCACTGAGATAATAGAAGCCACTGAAGTATTCTCATGTGAAGTTTTGTGAGAGGCACTACTGGTAAAGCAGCTGCCATGGAGCTTAGTAGATGAAGGACTTCCTGTGCTGAGGCTTTGTTTTGGCAGAATATCACATGGAGTGGAGGCCTCCGTCTTTGTAATCTGTGATCTGGGAGAGATACTAGACAGGAGCTGGTGTCAAATACTGCTCCTGTGAACTCTATGGAAAGAGTCAGTGTAAGATTGGATTTCTCCCAATTTATTGTTATTCGCAATAGTCTCGCCAGGGGAAGAGTGTATTTCAAGGCTGTCACCCGTAGATGCTTGGTGGGGGTGGTAAGGAGCCAATTGTCTAAGTATGGAAACACTCGGAATCTTTGCAGTCTCAAGTGAGTTGTGACTACTGCCATGCACTTGGTGAACACTCTGGGGGCTATAGAGAGTCCGAATGGCAGAGCACAAAACTGGTAGTGATTGGCTCCTAGCCAGAAGTGAAGTAGTCTCCTGTAGCATTTCTCCATTTTGATGTGGTAATACACATCCTGGAGATCCCTGGAGTACATCCAATTGCCGTTTCCCAGAAATGGAAGAATGGACTGAACCATGACCATCCAGAATTTCGTCTGGATGACAGACTTGTTTAAATTGCTGAGATCCAAATTTGGTCTCCAGTCCCATGTCTTTTTTGGCACCAAAAAGAACCTTGAGTAGAATCCGGATCCGCACTGGTCTGATGGGACTGCTTGGATGACTCTTTTTTGACACAGCTTTTTTATCTCTACAGCTGCTTCTTCCCTTTGACTGGGTGGAACATCAGGAAGTCTTGTAAGGGGTTTTGGGTAAACATTGAGAGAAATAGTGTAGCCTCTGGTTATAATCTTCTGCACCCAACAGTCAGTAGTTACTGATTGCCAGGCAGCATGGTGCAGAGAGAAATGTCCCCTGACTGCTTCCAGAGGAAAGCAATCGGGCCACTCTTCAGGAGCACTGATAGGGCTATGCACAGAAAGAATCTCTGGCTCCCTGGTCATGTGGGCCCTTTCTACCACAGTAGGGAAGTCTTTCAGAAGAATTATCCGCTCTACCCCTGGGGCTATACGCGCCACGTGTCACGAAAAGGAACCTGAGACTTTCTGTGCCACAACCTTCCACTCCTCTGGTTCCTGGAAAAGGAATGCTGCAGGGTGGAAAACCATATACCTACACCAGACAGGGTTCTTGCTGTCCTTTTCACACTTGGCTAGAGTGTCCTTCATTTTAGGGCCAAACAAAGAAGATGCTTCAACTGGAGCATTTACGAAGGAAGACTTAAAAAGTGTCTGCAAAATCACAAAGGTGCATCCAGGCATGCTATCTCATAACTAGGTCTGAACCCGCTGCTCTAGCCACCCCTTCGGTTGCCTGTGATATTAATTTCATGGACGAATTAGAAATGGATTCCAGAGTTGCGAGCTGTGAGACAACTTTGTCACTTACCTCGTCAGACACCTGTCCTGAGAGAGTGAGCTGCAAGGCAACTTTGTCACTTACCTCATCACACACCTGTCCTGAGAGTGTTCCAGAGAGTTCGGAGATTAATTCTCTTTGGAGCTTCGTAAAATGTGTTAAATAATTCAAGGACCACATGGTAAAGGTTGATGAAGCAAAGGCTCACTTCCCTAATCTGTCCACTGCCCGGAACTCTCTGTTGGGTGGGTGAACAGTCTGACTCTCTTCAGCGAGTTCCTTTTTCGTGGCCACCACCACCACCATAGCATCAACTGGTAAATCTTTAGATGAATATAGGCTCTCCGTGGGGGGTGGGGGGGGATAGAATTTTGTCTGGTCTCCGAGGGATTGGCTCAACAGAGTCATAATTCTTCCAGCCATGCTGCACCACGAGTTGGACTAGCTCATCTGCAGGTGGGGTCACCCAAGACGTACATGGTCGGGCACAGAAAGCCTACAGAAAGATGGACTCCTCAGAAGGGTTGGTGGACTTCCAGTCATCCCTCTGTTTCAGCATTTCAAGGATGTTCCCAAAGGAGACATCATCAGAAGGTGAATGTGGGGACCCTTACCCTTAATCATAATCCATATCCTCTGTCAGAGACTCCTCAGGAGAATCTATGTCCTTCCTCTTGCATAATTTCTTCCACAGCGGCTCTTCAGTGGGAACTTCTGAGGAAGACTCGGAAGTAGGGGCGCCCTGCAATAGAGTCTCCTGAGGGTCTTGTGCCTGGTGTCCCAAGGCGGTGGCTTGTGTCAGCTGCAGCTCAGGGGGAAGGGATTTCTGGGGTTCCGACGCCAGGTATATGCTTCCAGAAGCAAGTGCCCATTCCATCACCCAGAAAGCAGGTCCACGCCCAAAGAGGGATGGGAGTCTGGAACCGAGAAGGACAACCTCGGAACCAGGGTCACACCCCGCTCCTTCAAACCGGCTCCTGAGGAAAGAGCCTCAATACAAATCGGTGCCAACATAACTCTTGGCACAGTGGACAGAACCACAAACATGCTTGGAACCATACTCAGAGCCAAAGAGCATGTAGCCCAATCCTGAACTTGAGGAAGGCTCGGTTCCGAAGGGAACAAAGGCCAAATAGACGGTAATGTGGCCACAGTGAGGTCCACTACTGGCACTGAAAACGAGGGTTCCAAAAGGACATCAGAGCTGGAGACTTTGAAACCTGCAAGGTCAAAGGAGGAGAGTAGGATGGAGTCCATGGAGAAAATCCCAGGTCTGGCAAGTGGATGGGTCTTAGACGAAGTGGGGATCCCCCTGGCTGTCAGCAGCTGATCCACAAGGCGCACCACATCAAGTTCCGAAAGGCTCCTGGTGGATCTAGTGGATACCCTCGATGGGGAGTCTGGTCGCTCTAGGAAGGGACTATATATTTGTCCTAGAAAAGGATCCACCAATAGGGAGTATCACGTCCATGCTGTGGTGTCCAGTGGCACCGCTGTCTCTAGTTTGGAGGCAGGAAGCAGCGGGGCTAATATAAAGGTAATGGGTACCGTAGACTGGCTTTTTTTTTTAAAGTAAAGAGGAAGGAAAGAAATACCAGCAATAGTATTTAAGAAATACCAGCAATACCAGCAATGGTATTTAAGAAATACCACAGATGGTAAGGAGAAAGGCCGTACCACCAATGGTACCAAGATTACCAAAAGGTAATAGAGAAAGAGACTAATATACTTAGTACAAATTATACAAAATGTCAAAAAAGTTGAACTTATCTTGAGAGCTGGCTTGAACGCAGCTTTATGGCTATAGGTAATGGTAACAGGGAGAAGGGTACTACGGGTAAAAGCTTAGCTAGAGGGTTTTTGGCTGGGGTGAGCTTGGTATAAGGCCGATTTGGTTCCCAGGATAGAACTAATATACCATCAGTGATGAATGGAATGAAGATTAACAACATCAGATGCTAAACTTATTTTCTCTGCTTTGTGGACAGGAAAATATGGCTTCAGCAGATACTTGCTTTTAATAGCTATGGCTAAGAGGACTGATTTAATTAGAGAAAAAAAAAAATAAAGGGCCCTATTTTTTGCAGATGATATTCTATTATGCTTAACTAACCCAGAGTTTGACCTCTCCTTTCTATTATTTCTGCCATTAACTGCATTACAAAAATATATGACATATAAGATGAACAAAAGCAAAATCAAGGTTAAGAGTGCAGAGTATACCCGCAAACATACAATGGTTCAGTCTTATTTGTTCTTACTGGGGCAGACAAAAATGAAGCATCTAGGCCAGCACATTAATAATACCAGTAAATTAGGGTGACATGGAGGGATGACACTGCTTCACATTCTCTAAAGTAAAACTATGATGACAAACCTATATCACAAAAGTGAAGCAATTAAATTGTTTCTGATTTTTTAGTAATATTCTCAGGACAAGCATTCTTAGCACCAGTGGACAAAAAATGCTTTCTTTGTCTTGATGAAAAATAGGAATTTTGGAATTCATTTGGGCTAATAAGCACATTAGGGTCGCCCGGGAATATGGGGGATTAGCTGTGCTAAGTTTTCATGATTCCTATATAGCAGCCCAATAAGGCTGGAAAGAAATAAAATAAGTGTGTGTGTGTATATATATATATATATATCTATATATGTTGTTGTTGTGTCTTTTGGCTTTTCCCGGTTAGGGGTCGCCACAGCGGAACTCCGGTCCGCTAATGACT
>NC_056741.1:778305080-778352580 GCF_019279795.1 Protopterus annectens
TTTTTTTTCGCTATGGGCCTTTTTTTAAAAAAATTTTTTCTGAAATTTTTTTAAGGTTTTTTTTTTTTGTTTCTCTTGGAGGCGGGGGGACAAAGTGCAACACATGAAAATTGCACTGTACTGCTTAGATATATTTTTTTTTTTTGCAGGTTGCTTGAGAGTGCTGGTTGCTTGAGTTCCAGTTAACTGGGAGTTTACAGTATATTATTTATTATAGTAGTAAAATGATTCATTAAATACTTCAGTATACAGAAAAATACCCATTTAAGTAGAATACAGTACTTCTCTTCAAGGCCTGATTCCATAAAGACTGCTTATGCATGTCCAGACATTTAAATGAAACTGGGTCCTCTCCCATGCAAAAAGAGTCCCACTGTGGTCCCTTCACTTTTACAACCAACTCTAAGGTTGTTCAGTCTCTGGGTAATTTGTAATACATAAAGATGAACAGTATTACCCACTTATTTGATCCCACCCAACCAGTCTCATAATGCCAGTCCTTGACGAAGCATTTGATTTCCTTTTAAGTAGTGCACCATAGCCTTCTGCAACTCTATACTGTATACTTTCTTTTCCTACACCTTGTTCCTCAACTCTGCCCATCTATACTAACATTATTGTGCATTGTTACTGGCGAAAGGAAAAACTGTCTGTCTTGTGTACGCACACATAAGCCCAGATAGTAATCCACAGCTGCTCTTCCCACTTCTTGCTGCATGCTGGCTTAATTGCTTCTTTTAATTCAATGCCCACCAGCACTCTAGTAATGCACTCCAAGCATCTAATGACCTTTTAATGCAAAAAAAATTTTTCTCATGTCAAAGTTAAAATTTAATCTAACTAGCACGTAAAAGATGTCCTCTTTCACCTTATGATTAGCACCTTAGAATCCCTCTTTAGCAGCATGCACACAAAGATCACACTCATCTTGTTCCTTTCCTTCTAGTCTGCAGTTCATAAATCTCAAAACCCCCTGAGCATCTCTTAATACATTTCTGTTCTGTATATTATTCAGTCTAGTTACACACATACCCTCTCTAACTTTGTGGTTTCTATCTTTACAAGGTCTGCAAAACTGTACAAGGACAAAATAAAGTACAGTTGCACCTACTACAACAGGAGATCTGTGGGGGGGGGTACTGTAGCAGTAAATAACATCTACTTTATCATTCTTTTTGTCCCTATATAAACAAAGTACAGTTGTGTACACTTACTATAAATGTAGATGTGCGAGTGTATTCACTTTTGCAGTCATCACATTTGGGTTATCCCTGCCAGGGTAGCCCTCGGCCAGCCCCAATACGAGAGACTTAGTATTTCTGTGTCGGTTGTGGTTGCTTGAGGACTGACATCAGGTCGTCAGTAGTATAAAGTAAGGCAGCGACCCCATTACATCAGTTTTTTCTTGCCCTAACCTGTCAGGAGACCCCAAGTAGAAGGCCAGGCTCTGGTGGAAGAACCCTGACAGTGGAAAATAAATACTAGTATGTCCCTTGTATAGAAAGGAGAACAATAAGTAAGAATGGTAATAAAAGGAGAAAGAGAAGAAAGGGGGATGGAGGGAGGGAAACCAGGACTGCAACAGTGAATACACTTGAACATCTACATTTATGGTAAGTGTACACAACTGTACTATGTTATTCATGTTTCACTGTTGCAGTTATCACATTTGGGTTGATTCCCAAAGCCGAGGAAATGGGTGGAGGCAGTCAAAGAAACTAGGGGCTGGCTAGGATGCCCTGCAAGACTGGAGAGGCAAACGCTGCCCTGGATTTGGATAAGAGAGGCAGGTGGTAATGCTTGGTAAAAGTATGAACAGATGTCCAGGTGGCAGCCTCCAAGATGTCCCTGGTAGGGACTCCTCTGAAGAAAGAAGCAGCGGCGGAGGCTGCTCTGGTGGAGTGTGTTTTGACTCCCTTGGGGGGGAGGCTTTCCAAGCTGTTTGTAGAAGAAATTGATGCAGTGTGCTATCCATTTGGAAATGGTTTGTTTGGAGATGGCTTTGCCTTCTGCCCCTGTAGCAAAGCTAACCAGCAATTGATCAGACTTCCTGAAGGATTTATTCCTGTCTATAGAGAATCTGAGCTGTCTGTGCACATCTAGAGAGTGAAGAATCCTTTCCCCCTTGTTCTGGGAATTAGGAAAAAAGGTGGGCAAATGAATGGATTGGTTGACAGCCACACTGGATATCACCTTGGGCATAAAGGATGGGTTAGTTCTGAGGGATACACTGTCTGCATGGAAGATGATGAAGGGTTCCACAGCCATAAGTGCTTACAGCTCAGAGACTCTTCTGGCTGCGGTGATGGCCAGAAGGAATGCTGTCTTCCAGGAGAGAACTTTTAGCTCTGCAGAAGAAGCTGATTCAAAAGGGGGCAGGGTGAGCTTTTCCAATACAAAGGTAAGGTCCCAAGCTGGTGTTGGTGCCCTTCTGGATGGCCTCAAGTTGCTAGCCCCTCTTAGGAACTGGCTGATCAAAGGATGTGAGAAAAGGGGCTGCTCAGTGTGAAAATGAGCAGAAATAGCAAAGACATAAATTTTTATAGAGGAGAAAGGGAGGCCACTGTGTAGTAGGTCAGCTAACTAATCCAGGATGAGAGGGAGGGAAGGCTGTGCCACATTGGCTCCCTTAGCCTGGATCCAGGTGCAGAACTTTTTCCATTTATCAGCATAAGACTTTCTGGTGCTAGGGCGTCTGGCCTCATGGATAACATCCAAAACCTGTTTACTGAGGTTGGAAGATGGGTTCGGGGTTAGGGAGTAAGCCAAGCTGCCAAACTGACTGACTGCAATTGGGGGATGCATGAATTCCCCTTCGCTCTGGGTTAGGAGGTTTAGAATCTGAGGAAGATGTCATGGAGGCAGTGGGGACAGGCAGTGCAGCAAGGGGTAACAGTGTTGCTGGGGCCAGTCTGGAGCTATAAGAATGGTCCTTGGTTTTTCCTCCCTAATTTTGAGCAGTACCCTGGGGATGAGAGGTAGGGGAGGAAAGGCATAGACCAATAGACTGACCCAAGGGAAGGACAGGGCATCCACTTTCCAAGCCATGCAGTGATGCTCCCTGGTGAAGAATTTGCTGAGCTGATGGTTAGTGTGGGAGGCAAAGAGGTCGAGCTTCGGGGTTCCCCAATTCTGAGATATTAGGGTGAAGGTACTGCTCAGTGTGAAAATGAGCAGAAATAGCAAAGGCATGAATTTTTATAGAGGAGAAAGGGAGGCCACTGTGTGGATCCAGAAGATTTCTGCTTAATTGGTCTGCCAGAGAGTTGAGAGAGCCTGGTAGGAATCGTGCTAACAAGTGTAATTGCATGGCAGAGGCTGTGTGCCAAAGGGTCATGACCAGCCTGCATAGCGGGTAGGAGCGAGTCCCTCCCTGATTGTTGATGTACCACATCACAGTGGTGTTGCCTGTTTTGATCAGGGGAGCCACTGGAGACAGAAGGGCTTGAAAGCTTTCAAGCCATGCTGCACAGCCATCATCTCTTTTTGACTGATGTGCAGAGGGATTTGCTGTGGTTTCCATTGGCCCTGTATAAACCTGCCATCCAGGTGTGCACACCAAGCATAGTCTGATGCATCTGTGGTGAGGGTCTGGGTGGGGGAGGGGTGAAAGGTAGTCCCTTGTTGAGGGAGCATGCTGTTGCCCACCAAAGAAAATCTTTTCTGAGGCACGGAATTATAGGTAGAAGAGTTTCCAGGTCTTGAGCGTGTTGACACCAATGGCTCTTTAGGTATCACTGAAGTTTCCTCATATACAGTCTGGCATATGGAATGAGTGGTATGCAAGATGCCATGAACCCCAGAGCTTGCAGGATCTTCTTTGCAGATAGCTGGGGCCTGATAGCTAGTTGAGGGAAGTAGTTTGTCAGGAAAATGTGTTTCGCTGGTGTAAGGTATGCCATCTGGGATGCTGTGTCCAGACTTGCTCCCAGGAAGATTATCCTTCAGGTAGGTATCTGCTTGGATTTCTTTTCATTGATTGTGTATCCTATAGAGGGTAGGAGGGTCTTTAAAAAGGCCAGGTGCTTGAGCAACTTTTCTTGGCTGTCAGCCTGAATAAGGCAGTCATCTAAGTATGAGTAAATCTGAATATTTCCTTGTCTGCAAAAGGCAATGACTGGAGCCAGACATTTTCTGAAAACTCTGGGAGCGGTAGATAAGCCAAAGAGAAGCACAGAGAACTGAAACTGTTGAGATCCTGCCCTGAGGCGGAGATATTTCCAGCATGATTCCCTGATAGGAATGTGGAGGTAGGCCTCTTTTAGATCTAGGGTGGCTTGCCAAGCTTCCTTGGACAGCATGGGCACCAGCTGCTGGAGGGTGAGCATTTTGAATTTTGGGATCTCCAGGAAGGTGTTTAGAATGGATAGATCGAGGATGGGGTACCAGGTGTCCTCTTTTCTAGGTAATAGAAATAGTCTGGAGTAAAAAGCTTGGCCTATCTGTTCTGCAGGAATGTGCTCTACTGCCCTCAGAGAGCAGGGAAAGGATTTGCTTTTGAGCCTCTGCCCACTGAACTGGTGGTAGATCTGGGAACCCTTTTGGGGTTGGTCGGGTGTGGAAGGAAAATTTGTATCCCTGAGACACAATGTTCAGAACCCAGTGGTCCTTGGTAATGGTGGCCCAGGTGCTTGAGTGAAAGGAGATTTTTCCTTCTAGGGGTAAGTGAAGGTGGGCAGAAGGAGGGGGTGGAGGAAGTGAGTCATTGTGAGTTCTTACCATATGGGGGTGGCTTAGAACTCCCTGGTTTTGAAGTGAAGGTAGTCCTCTGCTTAGATCTCTGCATTCCCTGTGTCTGTTGTCTGGGGGGTCTGTTTCTACGGGGCCTAGGCTGGACTGGTTTTACTGGGAGCAGGAAAGGACCAGTGTTTGGTGGGAATATGCCGGCTGGACCTGCAAGAAATCCTTACCTGTTTGCCTGGATTTTGCTTTTTCTTCCATCTTTTTTAAGACCTCTTCTGCCGTAGTGCCAAATAAGTTATCTGTGTGCAAGGGGGCATCCAACAATTTAGATATGACATGGTCTGGCAGGGCTGTTCCTTAAGCCATGGATGCCTTCTAATGACAGATCCAGTGACTGTTGCCCTGCAAGAAGCTTCTAGGGCATCAAAACCACAGTGCAAGGTGTGTTGAGTTACTTGACTTGCAGAATGCATTAACTCTTGTAAACCTTTAGATTCTGCCCAAGCAGGAAAGGACTTTTTTTTTTGTTTAAGGAGTTCCAAGGTATGTTGCTGAAATTTCAATTTCAACTGACAATTTAGTGTCGTGATAGCAAGAGTAGCTGAGATGTATACTTTTTTACCCCATCTGTTCAATGCACGGGAATCCCTGTCTGAGGGAGTAGGATTCTTAGCAGAAGTTGCTTTAATCCCTTTTGGCCCTCGAGAAATGCCCTCACGGTCAGCTGTAGGATTTTAAAAATATATATTTGTGTGAGTCAGGGACTCTGTAGTACCTGTCTGGTTTTCTGGGAACTGGAGGAAGGGTGTCAGGAGTCAAGTTGGATTCTAGGAAAACATCCTCTACAACATCCAGGACTGAGGGGATGGCCAAGGGTCTGTGTTGTGGAAGATCTAGGAATTCCACTGAGTCTCTTTTCAAACTGAGGGTAGTCCTGACTCTCCCATTGGAAATGCTCCCTTAAAGTATGCAGGGTTTCCCCAAAGGAAAAATCCTCTGGGGAGAGGCTGAAGGAATGGAATCCTCTGTATCAGAATCCTCATAAGTGGAGAGGGTTGAATGTCTTCATATTCAGATGCATCAGATTCATCTGACTCTTGTTCAGACAAAACTACAGGGGACAGATCTCTTTTCCTTTTGGAGGGGGTAGCTTGGCTTCCCCTGATCGGCATGATAAGGTCTTTTGTCATTTTAAGCATTTGAGACTGAGGCAAGGTAGCAGGCACCTGAGAGTGGGTCATCGGTTTCTTGGGTGTGGTTCGTACCCTGGGCCTAAGAAACTCGGTAGTTTTTGAAAGAACGGTAGTTGCGAAAGAAGACATCGGTTTGCATCGAGATTCAGCAGTTCGAAGGACTTCCTCAGAAGCCATTGCCTGCTCAACGGTTCCTGATCCATCCAAGGTAGAGATGACAGCAGGATCCTTAGTCAAAGAAGAGTTTTGCGGCATATCAGACTCCGAAAGGGTCTTGGTAGCGGCCTGTGAATCAACAGAACTGGGCATCAGGGGTTGCCAAAGAGCCTTACTGAGTACCAGAGAATTGATGACTAGCTTAACGGAAGCGTTGTTGGTACGTTTGGACTTGTGAGGTCTGTTTCTGTCTTTATCTTTACATTTTTTCGGAAGATCTGCTGTCAGATGGCTTACTGAAGCCATATTGGAATTCGAGGACTGTAAGCGAAAATATCTGGCTACAATAAGGGCCCCCGACAATGGCTAGTTCTGGTGTTGAACAAAGCACAGATGCGACAAGGGGGACGTCGTGGTCTGGACCTAAACAAAGTGACACAGTAAGAGCTGAAATCTCGGTGTGGTATGTGCTTTCCACAGGTGAGACAATTATTAACTTTTTATGACATCGGTTAGTGCAAGAAAAAGGGATCCCCAACAGGGTACTTAGCTTTAGAAGACTTCAACTTCAATTCGCTAGGCGAAAACTCATGTAGTGGCCAACCGGCACTCGTGCGAACTGCTTCTGCTTTGGGTTCTATGGCAAGAAAGACTGATGTAATGGCGTCGGCTCCCTTACTTTATACTACTGACTACCTGAAGTCAGTCCTCAAGTGACAGCAACCGACGCAGAAATACTAAGTCTCTGGTATTTGGGCCGGCCGAGGGTTACCCTGGCAGGATAACCCAAATGTGATAACTGCAACAGTGAAATACGATGAACATCAGCAGTGGTCTTGCATCATCATTCCAAAGACTCCTGACTGAGTCACAAGATTCCTATACATGCCTGGCATTAACTAAAAGATTTCTAGGATAATTCATTTTTATGCACTGTCATTACTTGCTGAGGAGTATTACTCTGTATAGGCGTCTGAAAAAATGGTGACATTTTTTACATTTTCATGTGGAATTTGTATGTTAGAGGCAGTGTATTGTGCTTCTGGGTACCATCAGTTATTTTTTTTATCACCTCAAAATCATTATTTTTTGGTTAGGATGTTTATTGACTCTCATAGGATCAACTGCCCAGCTTCAGACTTCTTTTACAGCTAGACCATTAAGCAATTACTAGTCTCCTCAGTTCTGCCAAGAAAACTGCTTGGGAATCTTTGGGTGTCAGCCTGGCTCCCCTACTCCCCTAGCTGCTGATAGGTGACTTTGTTGTGGCTGGACATGGTTCCACAAACTTCTCATCGATGTCTCTCAGTCCCTCTGGTGTAGCTCCTTAGGAAGATAGCAAGGACCAGGAGCTGGATATATCCTCTGTGGCTGTAGTGTTGTCCTTTCTGGGCAAGGGAGTACCACTCTTATCAGTCTAGAATGAAAGAGTGGGTGAAGGTTTACTGCAAAACCAGGTTAGGATGGTTGGTTCACAGGATAGTGCCACATCTTTGAGTTAGTCTTTTTTTTCCAGGGAGTTTCCCAATAAAAATGAAGAATACTACTTCTGTTTCTATTAATGTAAACCGGGATGACTTGTTTGCATTTGATAAATAATTTCTTCTTTTAATGTTTCAAATTCTGTTTCTTCACTCAATTCAAAAAGGAAAAGAAAAATATTTTCTTCTCATTCTGACACTGATTCTCAGTCAGAACAACAGGGAATACAGACGGAGTGCTTTTTTCAGTGATTTCTCTACAAGCTGAAGATTCTGATTCTGAGAAAGTATTTATTCAGATGTCCCCAAAGAGTTATCGTGTTTTGAGATATGAACTAAAATGAAAAAGTTATTTCAGAGGGAACATAAAGAAATTCCTTTTTCCCAGCAAAAGTATTATGATTTGTTGCATTTGGATATTCCATAGCCTGGAGATACCCCACCCTCTTATTATCAGCTTTAGAGGATGTTTTCTTAACAGCTTGCGGCATTGCTTGGTATTCAACATCTTACTCCTAAAAACTCTGGTTATAGAAAGTATGTCAGTCTCATAAATACGTTTTCCTAAATAAGACCACACAGTTATTTTCTTATCTAAACCGTCTACTGCTAAACAGATTATTAATGCTTACCCCACATCATCTGACAAGGATAAGGATGCTTTTGATAGATTTGGAATGAGTTTATTTTTATACAACTTTAACGTTCAGAATTTTGAAACGTCAGGCTCATATGTTAAAACTGTTAGTAGCCTCTTTTCAGAGCATGAAAAAGTTAACAGTTAAACTTTACTTCTTCTGAAGTAAGAATTAACAGAATGCCTTAATTCTACTGGCTTCTCATGCAAACACGCAAAGTGTTCTTATGACAGCTGATGCTGTCTCCAGAACTGCTGCTTAAGTTATGAAACCATTTGCTTGACTGTGTTCTCAAAAATTACCAGATGAAGTTAAAACTGAGATTTTAAATTTTCCTGATGACAAGGATGTTTGTTCCATTTTTAATTTCTCCAAGTCTTTTGGGTTTCTAATATCACACCAGGAATGGACCCCATTCCTAAGTCTAAGTATGATTATGCATAGGTTCAGACATACGTACTAGGCTATCTGCCCGAGGGCATCTATAAGCCTAGCTAGAATGTGTTGGCTTTCCATGCCCCCTTAGATTAGTTCCCTGTGCCTCGGTCCAGCAGAGACATTAGTTCCCTGTGCCTCTGTCCAGCAGAGCCACTGCAGTGATCCCCGGGGTAAATTTTCTGTTTTCCATCCACTCATCAAGGTTTCTCTTGAAGAGTGTTAGTGAGGGGCTCTGCCTAATGTAGACTGGAATCCTGTTCCAAAGCATGGGGAGTCTCTGTCTCTGGGACAGGAATCTATCCCTCCAGCACATCCTATTTATCGTTGTGGTGAGGTTTAGATCCCTAGAGCGTTTGGCTCTTGGGGATTTTTTTTATTTTTTTTAGTTGGAGCATGTCCATCAATTCTGGGTTGGACATTGCCTTGTATGTCAGGTGGAAATCACCTCTGAGTAAGCTGTATGCAACCAAGTACAGCTGGAGTTTCTTCAGTCGGGCTGCATAGGGCATATGTTTGAGGCCAGTAATCCTCTTGGTGAGGTACTTCTGTGGTCTTTCCAGCTGTTGCAGGTGTCTTGTAACATACATCCCAAATAGGGTGTTGTACTCTATGATGGGTCTGATGAGTGATGAGTAGAGGGGCACAATAAACTCTTTTGTTCTAGATGCAAACCCTTTTGTGATTAGGTGGGCCACACAGAAGGATTTTCTAACCAACTTGGCAATATGATTATCAAAGGAGAGATTACTATCTACTTGGGTCCCCAGATCCTTTATTACATTTTCTGTATTTAGGGAACTACCATGTATGTGGAACGTGGACCGATTGCTCCTATGACTATTGGAACTATCTGGGTATCCTTCTTCTACATTGCCCTCATTTCTGCCTGCAAATTCTGGTATTTTATGAGTTTGTCTCTCTGTACGTAAGACAATGTAGTCACTGGGAGTAGCGATTTCAATGATCAATGCTGCTTTTGTCTTTTTTTCATACGATATCTGGTTTTCTCACATCTATTTTTTGAACTGCTGGTAATAAGTGATCACACTTCATTTTCTAAAATGCTTTGTGCCTCATGTTTTCAATGTTTACCAGCTACTTCAATATTATAATGCTTGCACACTCTACGATGCAACAGTCTTGTCACATTAAAAATGAAAACACTAGCAGTTATACGAAGTATAGTTCCAGACCACATAAAATATAAACCAGTAACTTTAATAATTGGTTACTGGTTTATATTTTATGTGGTCTGGAGCTATACTTCGTATAACTGCTACCATTTTTATTTTTGCTACTGCTTCTGTGCGTTTGGTGGGAAAGTTTACGTTTACCAGCTGGTTGTTCACTGGTTTTCTGTTGTAGTCTTGTCACATTATTATGCCTTTCAGTATACAGTCCTTATGCCATTAGTATATCACAACCAGCAACAAGATGTAAGACTGTTTTCAACTCTGTTTTACAAACCTACATTTGTCTGTTTCTCCCACAAGTTTAATGGACTTTGTAAACCAACATGTATGTAGTCCACTATCTTGGGCCGTCAACATTAACCTTTCATCTTTTGGTTTAAACTTACCTCTCTTTGACCATTTATGCTTCCAATCCTGACCGACAAGAGGTTGTTCCAAGATTTTCTTTACTTACAACTATATTTATGCATTTTCTACATTTCTTGCCTCCTCATCTGATCCTTCACCTTATATTCTTTCTTTTGTTTGTTGGTACTTTTAGTTGCTCCCAGATTTTTAGCTATTTCTGGTTTAATTCTCATTCCTGCTTGATACCAACATGCTTCTAAGTAAGCTAATCAGGGAAGTCGTCTTAGACTTACTTTCCTCATGTTTTAAAAAAAGACGTTATGTATTCCCCATAATGTTCCATCTGTGTTGTCCATTTTCATTCTTCCTCAACCTGTGGGTAAGGTTCTGATCCTCAGAACTGACTGTGCTGCTACAATAGCTCGTGGGAACCAAAAACTCTCAAGCTCATCCCTTACTCAGAATGCACCTATCCCAAGTGCCTCAGATCAAGTTTGTTGACAGAAGACAAATGCTTTCATGGGGACTATATCTGAAACTGTAAAAATATACCATAAAAAGTAATAATCCATTAATCACCCATTCTTCCAAAGGTCAAGGGTAGGGGGTTGGAGGGTGGGGAGTTGAATGAAAAATGGACAACACAGATGGAACGTTATGGTGAGTACGTAACTTCTTTATCTGATGTTGTCAATTTTCATTCTATCCTTAACCTGTAGGACAGAGTCCCCAGCTACTTAATATCCTGGGAGGACTTAAGGAAGGATGTTCCTAAGCATCATTGAGCTGAATGATGCTCTAACCCTGGAAACCAGATTCAATCTGCAATTATTAATCAAGGTATTGGGAGTAGCCCAAGTTGCCGCTGCACAGATATCATCCATGGAAGCTCTAGACTGGAATACAGATGAGGTTGCTAAGCCCCTGGTTGAATGGGCTCACAAGGGTTTTTACAAGGAAACCCCCAACTTGGTATAGATGAATGAAATGCAATTTGTGAGCCATCTGGCTAAAGTTATTTTGGTTACAGGTTTTCCGAGTCTGGTATGAGAGAAGGAAACAAATAATTGGCCCGACTTCCTAAAAATCTTTCATTCTGTGAAGATAGAACCTTAACTGTCTATGAACATCCAACAAATGTAAGCAATATTCACCTTTGTTAGAGAAGTCGGGGAAGAACACTGGCAGGTTAATACATTGATTGATATTGGTCTCTGAAACCACCTTAGGGAGAAGAGAGGGGTTGGTTCTGAGCAAGAGTCTATCTTTGTGAAAAATTAGGTAAGAAGGTTTAGAAGACAAAGCTTAAATCTCTGAAATCCTTCTTGCAAGACGTTACTGCCACTAAATAGTTTTCCAAGACAGGAACTTAATATCATAATCATTATCTGGTTCAAAGGAAGATTGAGTGACTGCTTGCAACACCAAATTCAGGTCCCAATGAGGAGTAGGATCTTTGTAAAGAGGCTCTAAAAGAAGAGTAACCCTCAAAAAAGCTTTACAGAGCTTGGGAGAAGCAACTGAAGAGCCTTGAAAGCCAATGTGAAAAATGGATACAGCTAATAATTGTACTCTGATCATGGAAGCTGAAGTTCCCACATTGAAAAGCAAAGCTAAAAACTGTAGAATATCATGAATTAGAGCAAATAAAGTTCAGTGTTATTCTGGGGTGCCCAATGTGCAAATCTCTTCCATTTACTAGAGAAAAGCTTTTGTGTACAATGTTTATGAGAAGATAAAAGTTTGTGTCGGACAGAGGAAGAGAACATAGGTTGTCTGGCTACTAATAGAATTGGAGAATCCAAGCAGTCAGCTTGAGATTTGGAATGTCCTTATGAACCATGCCTGTTGGGTGAGGCAGTAAATCTGGAGTTCGATCCAGAATCCAAGGCTGTCGAATTACGTAAGAGCAAAGGAAGGGGAATCAAATTTGTCGAGGCCAATAAGATGCAATGAGGATAACTGGACTCTTCAACCTGACTGCTTTCTGTAGGAACTAGGGAATTAATGGAATTGGTGGAAAGGCGTACCGGAGACTGCAAGGGCCAATTGTGAAAAAGAAGAGCATCTCTCGGTAACTCCCCCTCTGGGGGGATCAGGGCAAAAAAGTTGCTGCACTTGTTGTTTAGGAGAGAGACAAGCGGGTCACAATATGGCTTTCCCCATCTTTGGAATATCCATTCCCACACTTTGTGATTGAGGGACCATTCGTGAGGTAAAAGTATGCACCTGTTCAATTTGTCTGCTATCACACTGGACTTTTCCAGAATGTGTGCCAGTACGAGAAAATGGTTGGATGAGATCGTCCACTGCCATACTCTGATAGCTTCTTGACAAAGTGAGTAGGAACTGGTCCATCCTTGTTTGCTGATGTACCAAACTACTGGCATGTTGTCCATTTGAATTGCAATCGTCCCTGAGGGAAGAGCATCTTGAAAGGCCTGCAATGCTAAAAGTACTGCTGTCATTTCTAGGAAAGTGACATGCAAATTGGCCTCTACTGGGGACCAACTGCTTTGAACCATCTTCCCCAGATAATGCCCCCCACCCTAACTGGGAAGCATCTATGGTCACTGTGACCTTGGGCTGAGGGGGAATGAAAGGATGACCCTGTAAAATTGTATCCAATTGTATCCACCACATAAGATCTCTTTTGCAGACACTGGTGATTAAAATTGGCATGGACATTGGTCGATAAAGGATGGACCATTATGTTGCAAGCAGCCATTGTAAAACTCTTATGTGAAATCTGGCCGAGGGAACAAGTGTTAACGATGCTGCCATGGACCCCAGCTCCTGAAGAACTAATCTTGCTGGTACTTTGTTGTGGTTGATTATTCTCTTGACTTGAAATCGGATTGTCTCCAGTCTTTGTGGGGGAATGGAAGCAATTGCAGTCTTTGTGTTTAAAGAAGCCCCTATGAAAGCCACTGTTTGTGTTGGTCTGAGGTGAGATTTCCTTGTAATTTATGGTTATGCCCATGAAAGAGAATGTTTTGAGAATTTTTTCTCTTGCCTCTAGCAGTCGATGTCTTTTTGTGGTGGTGATGAGCCATTCATCCAAATATGGAAACACCCAGAATCCTTGCAGTCTCAAATGAGCAGCTACTCTTGCCATGCTCTTGGTGAACACCCTGGGGGCAGAGGTGAGGCCAAAGGGCAGCACTCTGAATTGGTAGTGACTGGTTCCCAGCTGGAAGCGCAAGATCCTTTTGGATCATCTGTGCATCTTTGTGTGATAGTACGCATCCTGAAGGTCCATCGAGCACATCGCCTGTTCCAAAAAAAAAGTAAGACTGGACTGAACCATGATATTCTGGAATTTGTTTTGCCAAACGGATTTGATTAGTTTGCAGAGATCCAAAATCGTTTTCCAGTCCCCTGTATTTTTTGGCATTAAATTGAACCTTGAGTAAATGCTGGACTCTCTCTGGTTTGGTGGGGCCTCCTGGATGACTCTTTCTAGCAGCTTTTGATTTGTAGTGCTGCTTGTTCCCTTTGATTGGGAGGAACATCTGTAATTTTTTTGCACGTGGATAGAGGAAGGGAAAATAGTATAATATAACCTTTGGATATTATCCTCTGCACCCATGTATCCAAAGCTATCTGTAGCCAGGCTCTCTGATGCAGGGACCAGCAACCCCCAACTGTCTCCAGAGGAGGACAATTGTGCCCCCTTTTCAGGAGTGCTGAACAGGTTTATCAAAAAAAGAATCTCTGGACCCTTGGTTTTGCGGGCCCCCTCTGCTGTGAGAGTGGTGTCTCCCATTAGAGTTCCCCCTTCTGTCCCTGCGGGAACCACCACTATATGTGTCCGGAGAAGACCCTTGGGATTTTCTGAACCACATTTTCCCACCACTGCACTGATTCCTTAAAAAGGATCTTTACAGAGGGAAAAAAAGTATGCTAATAGCAGAAAGGGTTTCTACATCTTTTTCACACCTGGTCAATGTCTCTAACTTTAGGGCCAAACACTGTATTAATGAATGAAGACTTAAACGGCTCCACAAAATTACATAAGTGCATCCAAGTGCATCTCGTTATGGCAATGCATAAACCCACTGATCTGGTCATTCCTTCAACAAATGCAAAATGAGCCTCATGGAAGAATTAGAAATTAAATTTAGGGTGGCCAACTGAGAGATAACAGATTCCCGAACCTCTTCAGAAACGGCTCCTGAGAGGGTATATGAAAGTTCTTTAATCAAATGCCTCTGTAGTCTGGTGAAATGTGCCAGGTAGTTCAAGGGGATAAGGCAAAGGTTGTTGATACAGAAACTTACTTCCAAAATCTAGCCATTGTCCGAGACTCCTTGTTGGGAGGATGGATAAAGGAACTTTTCTCTGCTAGTTCTTTTTTGTGGCTGCCGCCATGACCATGGCATCCACAGACAAACCTTTTGTCCAGAATGGTTTACCCTCACGGGCAGTGATAATTTTGTCTGGTCTCTGAGGGATTGGCTCAATGAAATCGGGGGCCTTTACATGCCTGCCAAGAGATCAACTCAATGAGCTCATCTGCCTGCAGAGTTCCCAGGAAGTAGATGGGTGGATACCCAAGGCCCGCAGGTACACAGATTCCTCAGATGAAGGATTGGTGGACTTCCAATCACCTCTCTGCTTAAGGATTTCTAGGATGTCTCTAAATGACACATTATTAGGAGGTGACCTTGGGGATCCTTCATACCCATTAAAATCCATGTCTTCTGTGATGGATTCTTCTGGAAAATCCAAGTGCTTCCTCTTGCACTTCTTCTTCCTAGGGTCCTCCTCAGTGGGGTAGTCTGGGGAGGTATTGGAAGAAGGAGAGGCACCATGCTGGGAAACCTGAGGCTTTGGTACTCGTTGTCCTGGTCGAGGCAATGATTGAGGTTCTGAATGAAAATGTGACAGCTGGTTGTTCTGAGAGGGAAGGAATCTGACTGACAGAAAGCAGACATTGCTCTCTCCATAGCTTCAAAAGCAGATCCCCCAGAGAAGGAAAGGATCCCAGATCTGAGAGGGTGGACCTTGGAACCATAGTCCCTCCCAACTCCGAGGAGATCCCTCTTGAAGCAGAAGCCGGAACAGAGCTGATCCATGCCGAAGCCCCAAGGTACAGAGATGGCTCCAAAAAATAGGAGTCAACTCCAGCTCCTCTGAACTGACAGAACAGATACAACTCAGAGAGGTCTCCAGTTCCAACTGAACCAAATAACTCAGAGCAATCGTCGGATCTGGAGGTGAAGATGTCTTTGGATCTGACTTAGTCGGTACAGGAGAGCTTGTAACCATGGTCTCTGAAGCTGACAGCAAAGGTATAGCAGGAATTAAATGAGGGGTAGTTGAAGACTGAAGTCCCTGACCCATGGGGTAGGAACTGTGGTGGTACCTGTCACACTTTGCGCCCAGAGAATTTTCCTCATCAATCTCTTCACATCTTCAGTAACACTTCTGGAAGAATGGGTGGGCATGACCGATGGAGATGTAGGGCTTTCCAAGAAAGGAGAAGGAAGTCTGTTTTGAAATGCATCTACTGTATGCGAATATTGAGTCCTACATATGGAAAAAAAGTAGTGGAAGATGAATTTTTATTTCAGGAGTCAGTTCTGATGAACTTGGCACCAAACCATGTCTTTTTTCTTGAACTATTGGAACCGAGGACAAGGTCAGATCCAAAGACTTCCTGGTAGCACCCTTTAGTTCTGATGATTCCATCAGAGCTGAAGGCTTGGACAATTTGGTTCTTGGATCCAAGGGAGAAGACAAAACTGAAAAACGTGCCTTCTTCAAGCTCAGAATGGATGGAGAAGTCTGAGTTGAAGAACTTCCCTTCTTAGCCTTCTTTGAAACCTTAGAGGAGGAAGAAGAGGCAGAAACATATGTTCTCCTTTAGGTAAAGTCGTCATTCCAGATATGGTCTCTCCAAAAGAGGGTGGAAGAACTCCTTTCAGTATCAATTTGCTTTTTCTCTCTACAAGAGCACGATGGCTGAGAGAATACCAAATGGAGCAGTCCTCCTGAAGACGGAGGGGCCCCAAACAATAGAGAATGTGCATCAGAACAGGGAATTTTGTGACCACATTTCTCACAGTGCTTAAAGCCCGCTGGGTTTTTCTTTATCTGTCATTTGAAGAGGCAAAAAAACATATACACACACACAAACGTATACATGCACACACACCCTCCACAAAAAGTTTAATTTTGTTTTTTTTAAGAGGGGAATATCAAAAATGACATTTCAAGGCTACATAAAGTGTAGTGGAGACGGAAAGAAGGATATCAACAATGATATTCTAGAGCTACACAAAAGTGTAGATAAAATGGAAGGATAGGTTTAAAAGAGGAGATACTAGCAAAAGTATCGGACAGTATTAACGTACTTTAGGGTAAGGAAAACAAAGGCTTATGATAGAAGGAAAAATAATTGAATCACTTATCTGGCTCGAAAGAATATGGCACCATGTCTAACTTGCAAACAAGATCTGAGATAAATGGGATAGGTGCATTTTGGGTAAGGAATAAGCTCGAGAGTTTTTGGTTCTCATGAGCTATTCTAGGGGCCGAGTCGGTTCCAAGGATAGGAAATGAACCAACAGGTTGAGGACAGAATGAAAATTGACATCATCAGATCTTTCATTATGCTTGGGTCTTGTGAAGTCAGTTGATATGTATGCAGTCCTATGAATGCAGCTCTATACACGTAATCAGTTTCGAGGAGTGCCATACTTTTTATAAATCATTTGATAAGCATAAAGGATTTTTCTTGTTTTCCTATCAAGTGATCCAATAACTTTTGGGGCCAGTCAGTCACTCCAAAACTATAAGGAAAGGAAGAGCAAATTGGTTTATAGCTTAGACTTTTGTTCCTAGATGTCAGACCTGTTTTCAGTATTAATTTTAGTCTTCCAAAATATTCCTTATTAAGTTTTACTCACATTTGTTCATGTTTTATTGTTGATCTTTCATCCATTCCCAGATATTTATACACCACCTCTTGCTCAAGTTCCTTTATATCACACATTTCTGTCTCAGGCTGACATTTTCTTGATGCTGCAGTTTTCCTGCTTTAAAGGTTGCTTTTGCACATTTATCAAGACCAAATGACATCCTTCTATCATCTGAAATGGTTTTTATCACTTGCAGTTGTGCTTTCCATTCCTCATCTGCCGAACTATACAGTTTTAAATCACCCACAAAAAAAGGGAGATGTCTTTACACTTTGTTTTTTTCTGGGAGCCAAATTGTAGCCATGACCTAAACTGTTAACTAGACAGCTTATTGGGTTAAGGGCAAGACAAAAGAGCAGCAGTGACAAAGAGTCACCCTGGAATATCCTCCTTTGAATTTTTATCCCTGGAATAATAATTTGTATTCTATCATGACTCAACTGTAAAATGTATTGCCACTGTTTTATGGTTGCTGTAATATAATCAATAAATTTAGGGTGTATCTTATATACTTTTAAGCACTCTTTTATCCATGAATATGGGATACTGTCAAATGCTTTTTTGTAGTCTTTTCATGCCATACTTAGATTTTTTTCCCCTTTTCAAAGTTTTCCATTATGACATTATTTAACAACAAATTAATCCTTTGTTCCATATGAATTTCTTTTGTTGTTCTTTTGTTCTATTGCCATGATTGAGTTTTCTTATAAATGACTATAAACTCTGTCAGCATCAATTCCAGTGTACAGTTTATACATTGCTGGAAGGCAAGTTATTGGTCTACAGTTTTTTGGATAGCTTGCTGGTTCGCTCTTAAGGAGTATTGTTTTTCCTGTTGTTAACAAGGGTGGCGTATATTTGCAGTGCATATAAACAGTTCTTAGTTGTGGCTAAATCTTCATTGTAAAGATGTTAATACTTTTAGCCAGAAGTTAGTACTGCATCTGGGTCTGGGGTTTTCCACTCAGGAGCTTTTCTTAACTTTGTTTCAATTTCTCTGGTCGTTACTTCATCCCATTTCATATCCTGTACATATGAACTTCTTATTCTTTCTTTTACTTCTTCTAGCCTTTCAGCATCTTTGTTATGTTTCAAGGGATCTTCATAGGTATTTCTCCAAAATATATCTATTTATTCTTTTTCTGATGGTGTTTTCATTTCTTTTGCTTTGTTTCCCAATTCTCTATAAAACATTTTGGGTCATCAATAAATTGGTTATTTTGTACTTTTCCTTTATATTTATCTGCATATCTTGTAAGTTTTTCTGTCTGTGCTGATGTTTTTAGTTTATTATTTGTGATAGTGCACAATAGATCCTGATCTTTCTGATACTGTGCATTACTTTTATCAAATATTTCTTTGAGTATTTTTGTTGATCTGTTCCCTCTTCTGTACTCTTCTAACAGTGACACTTCTTGTCTTAATTGCTTTATAGTTTTCGCTATTTCATACTTCCATGATGGCATTTGATTTCTCCCATTCCTTTCCCCTTAATGACCTGTATTTTTGTGGTAAAACTTTATCTGTTACTAATTTATCTGCCCTGTAATATATCCTGTTTACTTCTGTTATACTGCATGAATTTCTATTAACAGTCCTAAATATGGTGTTCATTTGTTTTATCAGATTTCTAACTTTTTGGGTTTTATCGACTTTCTGTAGTCTTATTTCTTTCATTGATCTTGTCCATCTGTATTAAATCAAGAAACTCTTCTCTTAGTTAATTTTCTTCTATCCTGAGAGCACATTCTTTGTTCTCCATTTCCTGTGGGTATTCTACAGAAAGTTCGAGCATCTTCCTGTGGCACTTTTTCTTTAGTTTCATCCTGTGTCATCCATTGTTCTTTCATATGGGAACTCGCTAGATTATCATGCCACAACATTGACTGGATCAGATTTGCCACAGTTATTTGTTCCTTTCCTTGCTGTGCAACTCCAACTGAACTTTTATACTGGTTTTCTATGGAAGGCTCCAAAGTATCTTCATATGGCAACTGATCAGACGTTTCCTGTTCCACTGTTTCCTTAACTTGGGGATCCATTGCTTTATCCTGCTGTGGTTTTTAAAAGACTTAGATTTTCTAAACGAAATCCTTCACTTCGTCATGTGATCCATAAACTCAGTTACTATTTCTTAAACTTCTCCATTATTAATCCTCTCTTCTACCTTCCTTTTTGTGTACTTATTTTTTTTTTTGTATTGCAATATTTTCCATATCTGGATGACTTTGCCTGTATTTCCCTTCAAATATTTTTGGTGCTGCTCTTTTTGTATTGACTAGTTTTGCTTTCTTCTTTGCATAAATATTGTACCATATTAAACCTCTCTCTTTCCCATGTCCATATTTCTTCTTCAGATGTCTCCTGCTCCTCCTGTTTCTCCTTACCTGGGGGACTCATTATTCCATCATGCTGTGATATAACCTGTGTTAGACGTTATACACCAAATCCGTAAATTCACAGGCATTCCATAACTTCAGTTTCTATTTTTTAACTTCTACTTTACTAATCTTTTGTTCTATGTTACCTGCTTGTAATCTTACTTTTTGTATTGTGAAATTTTCCATATCTGGATGCCTTTGTGTATATTTCTCTTTGAATAACTTTGGGGCTGCATTTTTGTAGTGATTAATTTGGCTTTCTCCATTGCGTAAATATTACAACACATCAGATTTCTCTTTCTTTCCCATGTCCATATTGTTTTTTTATAGTTTTTATACCCATCTGCTGCTGATGTATATAAAGAAGGAAATTATTTAAAGGGATTGCCCAAATTCACCAAACCTCTTTTTCTAAGTTTAATATAAACTTTCTAACTCTGCATCCTTTTTCAAAAATCAGTTTAAGCAGCAATATACTAACAAGCACAATTTTAAAAAGCAATGTTAAGGAGACTCTAAAAAGAAAGGGAAAATCTCCAAGAACCAAAATGAGACCAAAAATTCAGAATGGCTACTTGCCTCTCCAGGTTCGTCATCCCTCCCATCTTGGCAGTCTATATCTGCAAATTCTAGTTGCATCATCAGATTATCCTAGACAAATGGGCTCTGAAAATCATCCAGCAGGGTACAGATGGCAATGGAAGGTCCTTCCTCCCTTTCAGGGAATTCTTCCTCATCCTGTAAACCAAATATCTCTTTTCTCTAGGTTTGAAGCAAATGTTGCCTCGGGGGGGGGGGGGGGGTCATAGAACTAGTGTTTTCATACCAGATATGCAATATTTTTTATTCAAGGGTCTTTCTGGTGCAAAAGAAAAGGGTAACTTAGAGACTAGTCCTAGACTTCTTTCTCAATCTCTTTGTCAAGGTCCCAAAGTTCAAAATGTTATCCATCCAAACTCTGTCACCTCTTATTCTTTTAATCAGTTTCATGGAATGTTAGAATTAAAAGATGCTTACATATTGATAAAGATTTCAGAAATTTCTTAAGGTTTTCCATATCTGGCTCACATTATCAGTTTCCTACCTTACCCTTTGGTCTATCTGCTACAGCATGGATATTTAGAAAGTGTTTGGCTTCAGTAATTGCTTACTGCAGACTTCAAGGTATTCACATCTTTCCATACATAGATGATGGTCTTATATTTGCAGACTCTTTTTCAGTTGTCGAGATTCTTTAAAATGTGTCAAGAAACTCTTGATCAGGTTGGGGTTTCAAGTGAACTTAAAGAAATCATCTCTCATCCCCTAACACAGAATAGTTTTCTGGGATGTCTTCTGGATATAACAGTGTAATCTCAGCATCAACACCATTTATCTTTTTAGATTCCAGTTCTGGGATTTGAGAAACAGTATTGTGGTTCTCTCTCAACTCAGGTCTCCACTTCTCTCTCCAACCTCCTCTTCAGTCTTTTACAACAGATGCTTCAGACTTTGCTTTGGGTGGACTGTATTAGCTGGAGTGAAAGAGCAAGATCTGTGGAAGAATCAGGACTGACTATAGCATATCACTTTCAAATACATTCTGGCAATGAAGTGCTGAGATGGCAGAGATCTGTTCAGGAATGGCAGGGTTGACTATTTTGCTATGATCTTTTATGTCTCGTGTCAATTTTTAGGATGCTGCATTTACTTATCTTTTGTTGACTGGGTTAGTCTCCCCTAGGCTAGTAGCCAGTTTTCAGATGAGACCCAAGATGATACTTATACTATTAGGGGAAATTTGGCAAAGCCATCTGGAAATCTTTCCTACTCTTTAGAATTGCTAGATGGTGCTGGAGAGTTCTACAACAGAAAGGAACAGCCTAAGGAAAGCAGCAGCATGGAGGAGAAAAGACTTATAGAGTTTGGAGGGGGAAAATGAGAATTTGGAGAATGATTGTTTTGATATGAAGTATCAGAACATAGATAAGTTTCTTGTGCAGTAGTTAATACAAATCAGCAGCATTTAGCTGTCTCAGTGGAGAATGAATTAAGTGAATATGTTGGAATGGTGCAGAAAACAGAACTGGATTCAGGGGGGCTTGCAGATAATTTTCTGTTGAAAATAATCAAGCAGGATAATCCAGGTGACAGTTCTGCTGTTTCATGGGGTGAGATGGCAAATTGCTATCCTCAGCACCTCCTAAAAATTTAGGTGGAAAAGGAACCAAGTGAAGTGGCAACAGAAAATGCAGCAGCTAGAACTTATGAAGTAGTGACAGAAAATAAAAGAGGAAAACAGCATCAAATGGAGAAGGAATCTGATTTTGTGGCAGAAGAGAATGTGGCAATTAACACATGTAGCAGTGCTAGCAGGTAAGCAAGTAGTGCAGCAACAAACTACAAGTAAAACTGTTATTAAAAAGAAGAGAAGATACACTTTGAGAATAAGAACACAAAAAATCCCAATGAAAAGTGTTTGTAAACGAGTGAAGATAAAGGGGGATTATGGTTACTAAACCGTTGTTTATTCTGCTTCTTTAAACTTGTATAGTGTACTAAAGTTGGTAAAGAAAGAGAATGAGAATGTTTAAATGCAAGAAAAAGCTATTCTGGCTGATGGTAACAAGAAAAAGAGAATAATAATACATAAATGAAAACACAAAAATAATCAAAAAAATATTAACATGGAAAATAAAAACTGATGACGTGGAGAAAAATAGAAGGATGTGATATAACAGTGTCATGACACAATACTATTTAATATATCCATGGGACTCATTTACCAAAAAAAAAGAAATTAAAGCCATTAAAGTAAAGAAAAGTAGTGCAACAAGGCAGCATCATGTCAGGAATCCCTATGCACAGTAGTAGAAGAGTACAGGTAGGGAAGCTCTGCTTATGAACACTGTTGTGTGATCTCAGAATATTTAAAGAGGCAGTGGTGTGGGAGTGTGGCTTGTTCTCTGTAAAACACTGATTCAGATGCAGAATTAACAGCAGTACTTCAACAGATACTTGTGGCTGTATTAGAATCTGATTAAACAGGTTAAACTAATGCATTATATATGCATATGTATCATCACAATGACAAAGACACAAAGCCATTTGGGTGAAACTGTACATCTTTGTGCCATTTTTAAATAAAAGGGTATGGTGAAGCATGCCCTGATGGACATTTTTTTACATCTATTTAAGTGTACTTGATGGACATTTTTTTACATCTATTTAAGTGTACTTGAACAGGCAATGTACTATCTGTGCATTTGGCCAATTATTTACAGATTGTTAGATTGATAACCCACAACCCCCCCCCCCCCCCACACACACACACACACACTTACAATGGATATAAAAAGTTTACACACCCCTGTTAAAATGCCAGGTTTTTGTGAAATAAAAAAATGAGACCACAATAAATCATTTCAAATCTTTCCCCACCTTTAATATGACCTATAACCTGTACAATTCAATTGAAAAACAAACAAATCTGTTAGGGGAAAAAATATAAAAAATAAAAATCGCACAATACGCGGGTTGGATAAGTGTGCACACCCTTAAACTAATACTTTGCTGAAGCAACTTTTGATTTAATTACAGCATTCAGTCTTCTTGGGTAGGAGGCTATCAGCACAGCACATCTTGACTTTTGTTGATTTGGATGCGTGCTTGGGATCATTGTCATGTTGAAAGGTAAAATTCCTCGTCTTCTTCAGCTTTCTAGCCCTGAAGGTTTTGGGCCAAAAGTGACTGGTATTTGGAACTGCTTATAATTCCCTCCACATTGACTAAAGCCCAAATTCCAGCTGAGGAAAAGCAACCCCGAAGTATGATACTGTCACAGCCATGCTTCACTGTGGGGATGGTGCCCTTTTAGTGATGCAAAGTGTTGTTTTTACGCAAAACGTACTTTTCTGAATTCTGTCCAGAAAAAGTTCAAGCTTGGTCTCATCAGACCATAACACATTTTCCCACATGCTTTTGAGAGACGATGTATTGTTTTGCAAATTTTCTCTGGGCCTGGATGTTTTTCTGTGTAAGAAAAAGCTTCCATCTTGCAACCCTACCCCAAAGCCCAGACATATGAAGAATATGGGAGATTGTTGTCACATGTAGTACATATTTTCTCCACTTTTTGAGGACTGTCTTCACTGTGTTCCATGGAATATCCAATGCTGTGGAAATTTTTTTGTACCCTTCTAATTTATGGGACATATAAGGATACATCTGTTAATGTAAAACTTATTTAATTGCATATTTGAGGGGTTTCCTGTGCTTAAATCATGGAAGACTCAGACTCAGTTTCCATTGATGAGGGTCTGTCCCGGTCCTGGGCAGCTTGTCTGCCACCATCTTTTGGACTGATGGGATGCAAGATAGCTGTAGAGTGAGGTTGTGCTATATTGTAGACTACCATGGCTAATCTACACAAAAGATAGAATGTGTCATTGTTGTTGCATATAAATCGTTCATAAGACTTAATTAGTATAATACAGTAGTCATCAGTTTTTCATTCTGTCTGGATACTTGGGAATTGTATGCATATTAAAAAACACATTTGCCAATATTTCATTTTCGATAAATCAGTAAGTTGTAAAAGGAGCATGTTTTTAATGAGGACCATGCTGGAAACAGCCTCCTGGACTCACTGGAATCCTTAGGTTTCTTAGCTGATTTTTGAGCCCCTGATGTGAAGAAGTCCATGAGGTGACTGAAGGAGGAAGCAATCCCTTTAAAATGAGTTTGCTTCTCCTATCCACCATAGCCCGGGGATGACAAGCCCTGTGAATATCACGAGGGGCATCCAGGTGAAGAGACCCCAAACAGTACACTCACTTCTCATGGATGTCAGGTAAGGGAATCTTCCTCCCACAGGAAGTACACTTTTTAAAACCTAATGGCTTTTGATCAGCCATTGAGAAAGACGTGAAAAGACAAAGAAGAGCAAGAAGAAAAGCTTTTTTTGAAAAGGTATAAGCCTAATAGACAGAACCCAATAGTCTAAATAATAACAGAAAGCCAAAGATGACAAAAGACAGGTAGGAAGCACAATAAAAGGAAAAAAACTCACCCAAAAATGCCAAAGGAGAAGTTCAGGTCAGAACTCGCTAACACCAAGCGCAGCAAATGAGATCTGAGGTAATGTTGGGGAGCGGGGCATTATGGGTAGGTAGGAGGAGCTAGAAGAAGGTGGATGATTCCTTCTGAGCATAAGAACCATATCCCCATAGGTTAATGGAATGAAGTGGACATCAGATCAAATGTTTAGCTGCAACAATATTTGCCAAGGAAATCACAGCAGGGTCAGATTCTGGGATTAGAATATAAAGATTTGTAAGGTCGAGGAACCTTATACAATACTGCCAGTCAGGCAGGGTTTAGGCTGTAACAAAACATCCTCCAAAGCGAAGTGGGTTGAGGAACTTCCAGTTTAACAACTCATATTTTTTCAAAGACACTGGAATGTGATTATGTTCTCACTGAATAAGGTGGTTCATCCTAAATTTAGTTTCAGAAAAAAAAATTCTTCCAAGAGACCATCAAAAGAAACACTCTCATCAGAATCAGTCACCCAAGAAGAAAAAAAAAAAAGTTGTTCCCTCAAAATAATTTCCCTAATCATTACACTGGGAATCTTCAAAAAATGAAGAATTCCTTTTTCTTTTACCAGTAAAACTAGGATGAGTGTTCAAGAGCCTGAGCTAAACACAATAATTCATTTCTGTCGACAGTAACGGAGACAGGGAAAGATAAATATTTAACTTTATGCTTCTTAACAGGAATTTCCATAGAAGCAGAATGACTCCTGTCCGGCACATCACCCCAGGGAAAATGCATTCCAATCTATCAAGACAGAGAACTAGTCGCTCCTTCCTCTAAGACCAAGAAGACTAGTTCTCCCATGCCTGCTAAGGACACAACAGCCATAGAGGACATGTCTAAGCCCCAGTTGATGGTGGCTGAAGGGACTATATCAGAGGCAGACAAGGAAGATGATTAGTGGTCTGAGGAACCGGAAATGGCTACAGCAGAGTTACCCATTTGCAGCAAAGGCAAATTTGTAGCCTGTTGAAGTGGCAAAGCCTGTCTGGAAATGTTCATTTTTGTGAAAGAAGGAAGGAAGAAACAAGGAACCGATAAGTTATTCCATGGTAAAGCCAACAATGAAGCTTAAAGTTCAGATATCACTGAAAGGGTGAAAGCAACAGTTGGTAAAAGAAGTAAGTATAAAAAAGTAGTGAGTTCCACAAAATAAAAAACATGAAAAGCACAGCATACACTTACCTCAGTCCCTAAGTCTCCAAAAAGTTTAAACACACACAAACTATACTTTTAACAAGTTCTTATGTCTCTGAACAAACTTTAGGTAAAAATGATGGATTAGTTCTGAGTGAGACTCTGTCATTATGGAAATCAGATAAGGAGGTCTGATGGTCAAGGCCTGTAACTCAGAAATCCTCTGAGCAGAAGTGATAGCTATTAAAAATATGGCCTTCCATGACAGATATTTCAAATCACACGGTGAGGCTGGTTCAAAAGGAGGTAATATAATTCGGGAAAGGACAAAACTTAGATTCCATGGCATGTCTGGAGTTTTGATGGGTGGTCTCAAGTGAATAGAACCCTTGAGAAAGGCTTCAGAGAGTCAATCTGACATGACATTAGAACCTTGGACACCAAGATGAAAGTTCAAGATTGCTGCTAATTGAACTCTAATGGTAGCTGCAGTGGCCTCTTCATTGAAAAGTTTTGTCAGAAACTCCAGAATGAATGACATTGAAGCTAGGTATGGATCAATATCATTCTGAGATGCCCATATAGAAAACCTCTTCCATTTGCTAAGATATAACTTTCTGGTAGATGATTTATGAAAGAATGTTAAAATATGTTGAGCCTCGGCTGAGAGGTTGTAAATCCTGGCTGTTTGGAATTGGAGCAGCTAAGCTGTCATTTTGAGGGACTGAAGAGAAGGATGTAGAGCCCCCGATGAATGGGTCAGAAGATCTGGAACAGAGTCCAGGATCCAAGGTTCTTCCAATAAATGAGGCTGAAGGAAGGGAAAACAAATTTGATGAGGCCAGTAAGGGGCTATTAAGATTATGGTCCTTCCCAGAGTCTTTCCTTTCTGTAATACTTTGGGTATTAGTGGGAAAGGAGGAAATGCATAAAGGAGACCAAGGGGCAATTGTGCACCAGTGCATCCCTTGGGGCATCACCCAGTGTGAGGATTAGGGTGAAGTAGCTGCTGAATATTGTGCTTGTTGGGTTGCCAAGAGATCGCAGCAAGGCTGGCCCCATCTGCGAAAAATTCTTCCCTCTACTTGTTTCTTTAGGGACCACTCGTGAGGCAAAAGAATTGCTCTGCTTAGCTTGTCTGCTATCACAATGGATTTCCCCGGGATGTGCGTTGATAATCAGAAAGCGCTGGGTGGAAGTTGCCCAGTGCCATACTCTCAGGGCCTCTAGACACAGGGAATAAGATTTGGTTCCTCCTTGTTTATGTACCAGTCTGAATTGCAATTGTTCCCAGAGGGAGAGAGAGTCTTGAAAGGACTGCAACACTAGGAGTACCATTCCCATCTCCAGGACAGTGAGATGCAGATGAGCCTCATGCTTCTTCCACATGCCTTGGGCTGTTCTTCCCTGATAATGCCCCCTTATCCTATCAAGAAAGCGTCTGTGGTCACCGTGGCTATAGAAGTGAGTAGAACAAATTTACTTGCTGGGATGTCAGCCACCACTGAAGGTTCTTCTTGCACATATTTATTATGATTTGGTGCGACATTGGAAGTTCCTGAAAGGACTATTGAGGGAAGAGGAGCCACTGAAGTACTCGCATGTGCATCCGACCCAGAGGAATGGCAATGATCGCTGCCGCCATCGTTCCTAGCAATTTGAGTACCACAGAGACTGGGGCTTTCGTCTTTGGAAGCAGGTTTAGGATTTGTTTTCATAAAGGACAAACTCTTTCTGGAGGAAGGCTTAAGGTAAGGTCATTGTAACTGTATTTAATTCTGCTCCTATAAAAATGGTTTGTTGCGATAGAGACAAGGCAGATTTTTCTGAGTTTATGGTAATCCCCAATTGATTGCAGAGATTTAAAGCTGTGTCCCTTGCGTGTATGAGTTGATGCCTGGTGGTGGCAGTGAGGAGCCAGTCTAGGTATGGAAATGCCTGGAATCCCAAACATCTCAGGTGAGCCATGACTACTGCCATGCATTTGGTGAACACTCTGGGGGCTGTAGTGAGACCAAAGGGCAGAGCGCAAAATTGATAATGACTGGCTCCCAGCCAGAAGTGTAGATGATCCCTGGATGGCCTGTCCATTGTTATGTGGTAGTACACATCCTGGAGATCTATCGAGCACATCCAATTGTCTATCCCCAGAAAGGGAAGTATTGACTGTACCGTGACCATCCAGAACTTTTGTCTTTTTTACCGACTTGTTTAGTCTGCTGAGGTCTAGAGTAGGTCTCCAGTCTCCTGTTTCCTTTGGAACCAAAAAGAACCTTGAATAAGTTCTTGATCCTCTCTGGTCTGCTGGGACTGGTTGGATGACTTTTTTTCCAGCAATCTTTGGACCTCTATGGCTGCTTGTTCCCTGTGACTGCATGGAACATCTGGGATTTTTTTCACAAGAGGGGGTGGTGTGGCAAAGAGAATTGAGTTTCCTCTGGGTATGATACTTTGCACCCAACTGTCTTTTGTTATTTTTTAGCCAGGCATCTGAGTACAAAGAAAGGCGTCTCTGACTGCCTCCAGAGATGGACAGATGGGCCTCATCTCAGGAGCACTGATAGGGCTTCCCAAAGATCTGATCTCTGTCGCCCTGATTCTGTGGACCCCCTCTGACGAGTGGACGGCGTCTTCCACTATTTCCCCCTCCTCTGCCTCTAGAGTGAGGTTCACCATGAGTGTCCTGGAAAGATCCTTGAGATTTACGGAACCACATCTTTCCACCCCCCCCCCCCCTTTGGGGTAAGGTCTAATTGGGGTAGAAAAATGTACTCCGATGGCAGACAGGGTCTTTCCATCTTTCTCACTCCTGGTAAGTGTTTCTTTTACTTTCAGTCCAAAAAGGGACGAGCCGTCAAAAGGGGTGTTAATAAAGGAAGACTTAAAGGGTTCTGCAAAGGAACACAGGCGCATCCAGGAATGTCTCCTAAGGGAAATTCCTGTACCTGCTGCTCTGCTCATTCCATCAGCTGCATATGACACCAGACACATGGAAGAGTTCACAACAGAGTGAAGAGTAAAGAGTTGGGAATTTACCTTGTCAGAAACTCCCGCAGCTACTGAACCCTGCAGGGTATCTCCTAGTTCTTTCAGGAGATCCCTTTGTAACCTAGTGAAATGTGTGAGATAGTTCAGTGATCAAAGGACAAAAGCCACTGAACTAAACATATGCTTCCCATATCTGTCCATGATACTGGAATCTCTATTAGAAGATGAACATATGTAGAAGTTTCTGATGGCTCCTTCTTGGCCACCATCATGGCATCAACGGACACTCCTTTAGTTAGAAAGGTTTTGTCTTGAGGGCAAATTATAAATTCATTATGCCTCCTGGGAACAGGCACTGTGGTATCCAGGGACTCCCATGCCCTTCGACAGAGTAACTCTATCAACTCATCAAAGGGTGGAGACACCCAAGAGGAGGAGGGTTGAGACCCAAAAGCATTCAGGAGGACTGACTCATCATCAGTAGGGTTAAGGGATTTCCAGCCACCCCTCTGTTGAAGAATTTCTAAGATATCTGCGAATGAGATATCTTCTGAGGGGGACGGTGGGGACCCTTCTGACTCATCTAAGTCAGTATCTGAAATGACGGATACATGTGGGGAGTCCAGATGCTTCCTCTTGCAAAGTCTCTTCCTGGGAACCTCTTCAGTGGGAGCTTCTGTAGAGGTCTCGAAGAGCATGGCTCACCCAATGGGGCTTCCTGAAGCTCAGGGTCTCTACACTTTAATGGAGCATGAGTTTTACAGGTAGACACCAGTGCTTTAAGTGAGGGAGCTGCTGGTACTGATGGTGTGGTTGTTGGTGTGGACAATACCCTCCTCATGGCCTCAGAGGCCCCTCGGTCCCAACGCGAGGAATCCCTCAGATTCAAGGATACAAGGGACTCTCCTGGCACCAGAACAGAGGGCTCCAAGCCCAAGGTTGGGCCCGAGCTCACTCGAACAGAGGCCCCGAGAAGCAAGGTCAGAATCGACAAGTCGGCCCGACTATCCTCATCAGACCCACCTGGCGAGTGTCGGCTCTGAGATCCCTCGGTCGGCACTGAAAATATCAGGGCAGTCGGGGCATACAAGCCTAAGGCAGGTGTCAGCCCCAAGGGCTCCATGATCATCAGTTCCAAGCTCTCCAGCTCTAAAACTTCGAGACAGATCAGAGGAGGAATAAAAGACGGTGGGGGAATTTGTGTTGGCTCCGAAGTCCCAAGGGTCGGTGTCGGTAAAATTTTTGCAAAGCGCTGGTATCTGGAAAAGTCTCTTCACCACATGATTTATATCCAAATCAGGGAGTCTACTTGAGGCCCAAGAAGAATGAGTGGATGAAGCATTTCAATGTAGGAAAAACCGGCTCCAATGTCAGAGACTGGCTCCTAACCAAAACAACAGTTGGCTCCATAGGCTGTGAAGCCAATGTTGAAGCTTTGCTTGATGTGGTTTTTGGAGTCGATGGGCTTTCCTTGGCTCTGAGGAACTAGAAGATGTCTTAGTGTGTTTGTCATGCTTATCCAGTGCCTCTTGGAAAGAGGATTTCAAAAGACCTCTATCCATAAGTTTCCTCTTTCTCTCATGCAACACTCTAACATTAAAAGAGTGGCATATTGAACAACTTTCTTGTAGGTGCACCTCACCTAAACAATAGACACAGTCAATATGTCCATCAGTGATGGTCATCTTTTGCCTACATCTTGAGCATTTTTTAAATCCAGACTTGGATTTCTCTTTTTATTGATGAGACATCCTATCAGAAACAAACCGAGAAAAAAAAACTCTCTCTCTAGATATATATATCTCTATATATAAGAATTATGAAACAGGGAAAAACTAAAGGCCTAAAAACCCGGCCACTTACCTAATTAGTTTAAACTATATAAATATCTAACAAGTTAGCAAGAATACACTAAGAAAAAGGCTTATCTTTTTATTATACTATCTAATTTAAACTTTGTAACAAGTTTTAGAGAGAAAAAAGCAATAACTTTCACTGCCCGGAGCTGGTGAACATCTGATCAAGTTGCAGAGGCAAACGAGATCTGAGGGAAGATCAAGGTCCATCATGGGATAGGGAGTTGGCCTCAGGCTGGTTGAAGACCTAGAGCTTTTGCAGTTGGCCAAGTCGAGGCTGAGAATTGGCACCAAACCCATCAGTAAGAATGAACAGTGAGATAGAACAACTTCACATCTTAAGTTTTCAAAGAGAAGCTGTGCTCCTGATCCTTTAAGAGAATACAGGAACCCACACTAAAAGCTCCTTTAAATGAGGCAGCTGACAGAACAGATACATAGAAACAGAAAGAAAGAATGAGAGAGTATAAAGATACAGGGCCTGATAGAGACAGATTTTGTGTGTGTGTGTGTGTGTGTGTGTGTGTGTGTGTGTGTGTGTGTGTGTGTGTGTGTGTGCGCGTGTGTGCGCGTGTGTGTGCGTATGTGCACCAAAGTCTGGGCCTAAGAAAAAATTATTTAGCCTGGGGGCTAAACAGAACTCAAGAGGTTACAATGGGGATGAAACTGGAAGAGAAAGACTCCAGGAGAGGGACTGCAGTGAGAAAAGACTCATCTGCGTGGTTCTTGGAGGCATATCTGAGTAATCTGAACAAAAGAAGTGGAAGCACAGGGAAAATAAAGTAAAAAGAATGTGTATGTATTTAAAAAATTAAAAATAATTGCTCACTAAGTTAAGTACATATGACAGATAATTAGCATTCACAAGGTACTATCATAACTGTTCTTCCATACCACACACTCACACCTATGGCCAGTTTAGTGTGTCTAATCCACCTGCTGCATGACTGTGGAATAAGGGAGGAAATGGGAGCACCAAGAAAAAACCTACAAGGACATAGGGAGGAAATGTAGGCTCCACACAGAAGGGGGACCAGCTGAGAACAGAAATGGAGAATCTCTTATTATGAGGCAACAATGCTATCTGCTGGGCCACTGTGCCACCCACATCACTGTACAGGAATGCTCTTTATTAAAGAAAAGCATGCTATGTGCTGAGTGTTGTGCTACAAACTGTGAATATATGCTTATGCTACCTTAAAGTAACTCTTGCCTGACTTGTGTTCCCTAAACGCATAGAGGAAGGCAGTTTTTCCAGACTATGTCTGACTGTCAAGCAGTGTTAAGCAAGGCTGTACAGTAAGAAGCACTAAACAACTGCATGAAAAACAAATGTACATGACAAACAGTGGTGAATGTTTCTGACAAGTGGCTTATTCATGACATTGAAATAATGCTTACAAAACTGTGCAGAACAAATTTACTGAGCTGTTGAAAGAAGTCTGTTGGGGAATTTTATTGCAGAACAAACTGTGTATTCATGAACACTGGTGAAAGGAATGGACCGATAAACTGTACTGCAATGCAGATTTTAAGAACCAAGTTTCAAATAAAATCAGACAATTCTGAACCACGTGCAATGAAAAGGATAATTGCACGCTGTGCACTACACTAAAGCTTAAACAGTGTTTGTTTGAGCGAATCTAACCAAGTGTTTGAAATGTCAGTTGCTCACAAACTAGATGACTTGTATTGTTAATGTACTGATGCAGAAATATACATCCAGTAATGCTTTTGCATCATTCAGGTTACCCCTTGCCTATACACAGCACTAATGCCTATGAAGTGCTGCCTGGAATGCATTATCCCTAGTGAACTCTGGGAAATTGTGTAACAAGAATAAATAAAAAGCAAGTCTTATAATGGACTGTTATGCAAACAAAAAAATTACTGTGCTCATATGGAGATTTTCTCTACCAATGATATATAGATCATTATGGTACTGACGAGTTATTTTCTGTTAACTTGTAACATAAAAGGCTGCATGCTGTGAATTTATTTGTCATAGCTCTTTTGACATCCTGTGAGAAACTAAAGTTTGTGTGAGGCGTGGTGGCTGGATCATCACCACAAACACGTAAACCAGAGCGTTAGTTTGTTTCAAAGACAAGAGAATATTATTAAGAAACAAGAACTCGTGGAAAGGTAATGGAAACCTTTTCTGGAATTAGAATAAATGCCCAAGCTAGCAACAAGAGAAAGCAAATAAGACATTCTCCCAGAGTTATACAGCCCTGAAAGAAAAGGTCAGAGCTTTGACTGTGAATGTAAAACATCTGAATGAGAATGCAGAACTTCAAAGCAGCCAGGAGGGCACTCTACAATAGTAAAATTGGAAGGCATGCCTTCTGAAAATGAAAATGAAATGAAAAACAGTTTTAAAAAGTTGTTGGCTGACCTTGAACAACAAAGGGAATGTCAAAATAAAACAAAGAAATTCTGAATTTGTCCAAAAGACTCCTTAAACTTTCAGAACAAGCTGTAGTAGTAAAATAGCATAATAAACCTGAAAGTTCTAGAAAGCATAAATGAACAAGTGGTTGTATGATAAAGTTTTGATTCTGTGACAAAAGAAAATGAAAAATTAAGGAAAGATCCAAACGTTATAAAAATGTAACAGCCTGTGCAGCTTCAGAAACACCAGACTACTATAAGCCTAATGGACAGTAAGATTGTTTTAGTAGAGGTGGAAAAGACAATTCAAAAAATTGTTGGGAAAGCCAAGTGAAGTGGTACTTGAACTTGAAAAACTAAACAGAAGTCATGTTCAGACCCAAGTTGGCATAATGTATTTATACAGTGATAAAGAAGAAATACAGCAACAGCTGCAAAATATAGATGATGGGATCAACAATTTAAAAACAAAGTACCATAAGTTGCAGTCTGAAAAATAACTTTCCCACAGCCCAACTCAAACAGACTAAGAACGCAATTAAGAATTATTGTACAGCAACTCCAACTTAAACTGCTAAGGAAATCACTTCACTGAAGCAAAAGTATGTTATGTTGGTCTGAATTATGCAACAAAAGAAATCTTCTGAGAATGGAAAACAAAACAAAAAAAGTTGGTGGGTTAGCACTGACCAGCGAGAACCTGAAAAGGCTGTGTGTAAAGAGATATAAAGCTATAAAAGTAAGCTACATGAACATTAGTTGGCGCACAGAAGATCTAAACAAAAAAAAAAATCACAATATTCAAAATGTGGAACAGAATGAGAAAACACTAGTAAAAACACTTAGCAATCTTCCCTTAGCTTGGATAAACCAACAAGTAAACTAGCACAATTCATTTACACAAAGAAAGAAGCCCATTATATTTTTCTAATGCATCAAAAAATTGCATCTCCTTCTTACAATGGAGTGACAGAATCAAAGTACTGTGCAATGTAGCGTTATGCTCTGTCCTTGTTAATTTCCTATGAAACTCAACTGTTAAGAGTGTAAATGCAGCTCAAGGTTGGTTTAACAGAAGTAACTTGTGTACAATGCCATGATGTGCCTAGAGTTACTGGTTTAAGTTCGCTGGTGTACAATTCAATAATGTGCCTGGTTTTCCTAGTTTATTTTCACTTATTTATAATTTCATGATGTAGCAAGGACTTCTGGTTTATGTTCACTTGTATACAAATGCATGATGTGCTTGGGTTTATTTTCACTTATTTATAATTACACGATGTGGCGGGGGATGCTTGTTTATACTTAGTTGGGTGCTGTTCCATGAAGTGTCTGTGGTTGCTGATTTAGGGCTTTCTTGTACACACTTCCACCATGTGCCTGAGGTTATTAGATTAGAGTCCCTTATATGAAGTTGCATAATGTGCCTATGGTTTGGTTTAGTTCTCTTGTGTATAATTCCACCATGTGTCTGGGGTTACTGGTGGTTGATCTTATGCTATTGGTGGCAGCTTTAATGTAATCCGTTATACATGAACGACTTCAGTGACAGGTTGCAAACAGGACGCATGCAACAAAAGTACCCTGTACATGTACCTACAAAAATAAACAAGCAAAATTATTTCATATCATATAGCAAAACACTTACTTTATGTTGCAGTGTAAAATTACTGAAAGGGTACAATGAACCATCACACAGCCTCAAAGCAAGGAGTGAAAAGTAGGAAAAAAGTTCTGTGTTCTGTAGGATGGAATCACCCTTTGCCCAGAACTCTCAAATGTCTCTATTTTGCAGGAGCATTCATATATTCAGGCGTAATTTACTCCTGTACAGGATGTCCCTATTTTTGGAAGTATGTCCTTATTTTACAATACAGTTCATTAAAGTTTACATGTTTTCAGTTTCTTTGATAATGTGCTTATATTTTTGGATAATTTTTGTCACACTCTGTTTTTAAAATGTGTTTCTCACTGGTACCCCACATTCCTCCTAGAAACAGGAAGAGTTATGTACTATTTGCTATTCAAATTTTATACTAATTAGATATTGATATTTTTAGCTGGAGGTTCATACTTTTCAGGTACCTTTGCTCTTTTCATTGCCTGCAAGCTGAGAGGTATGCATTAGTTAAATCCTTACAAAAAAGATGGAGATAAACCAGGTAAACACTGCTATTTCAACAGCACATCAGCAGCTTCAAGTCTGACTGCGATTATCCTGCATCTGCAGATGAATTAATTACACTGACTGATGTAATGTCATCACCTGAGAGCAGGAAAGTCAAAACAAAAAGACATACTTCTTCTGGAAATTGTTAGCATTTCCTCTTAGGCCCCATACACAAGTGAAGTGTGCATCCCAAGAGGTGAGGCATGTTCATAATACCACACAAATGCCTGCATTTCAGAAAAACAATAGGGTTATGTGACTTACTGCAATAATGTAAGGTAAATACACAATCTGGCAAAATCTCAGCTAGTCTCCCTTTAAGACATCACTAAATACTTTGGTAGTAAAAAAAATAATAGAAAATATCGAAAATATAACATTTTAAAAAACATTTCTACTAAAGACAAATTCATTACTTTTTTTAGATATGGGTTTCACCACTCACCAGTTACACTAATTGTGGTACAAGCAGTGCAGCAGCATTTACTTGCTGGATAGGGAATTTATTCAACAGCAAATTTCCTATGAAGTCATTAGCTGAAAAGGACACCAAAGAAGAGCAGAGCATGACAGACTTATTTGAGAGCTTTTATGTTAATTCTTGTGAGTATTTTCTGGGTAAGGATGCCACTGAAGATAACAATGATATACTAAATAACACCGTAAAACAGATAAGAAATTGAAGTTTCCTCTGTAACACATTCCTGTTTGGTTACCTCTGCAATGACAGCTTAAAACAGTTTCTAAATGCACATAAGCCAGTCATCTTTAAGAGAATAACTACTAATTTGTTAGGTCAGTAATGTCTGAAAAAATACTCTACATCAAGAATCTCTACAGACAACTCTTGCCAGCAGACTGCATGAAATAAATGCAGTTTCACTGTTGAACCAACTCAAGGAACACTGAGAAGACAGAGAGAGAGATACATACACATACACACACACACACACACACACACACACACACACACACACACACACATTAAAACTCACGTATCAGACTGAGTATCTCAGAAAATAGTTCTCTCCTGATCATTAACAGAGCTAGCTAGAAGGCTGCCTGTCTGGCTGTGAATTACAGAGAACTTGGATAGCAAGAAGGCATCAGCAGCTTGAATCACAGGCCACAAAACATAATTCAAACTGTGGGGAGTACTGAGAAAAATGCATGCATGGTGAGATAAGGGGAAAGAGAGAGAGAGTTAAAAGACATGGCACGTATCCAAATGTCAAGGTGTGAATCTGCCAATATCAGCTGTTTACAAATTATATTAGCAGAGCAAATTCCTTAACAGCCAATCCAAATTTATTATGTTTACTCATATGCCACCTCAGCTCATGACTCAAAATGGCTATGGCTCAGTGAAATAAGAGTTATCAAATAAATAAATTAAATCTATATATGCTACAGGGCCTGCAGTATTCCTCAGTACTACAGTTTCTGATGTGAGCTTAGATTTGAGGAATTGCTTTCATCAGCAAGAGGAAAGTACAGTTGTGTACACTTACCATATAAATGTAGATGCTCAAGTGTATTCACTGTTGCAGTCATCACCTGTGGGGTTATCCCTGCTGTGGTAGGCCTCAGCCATCCCGAATACCAAAATCAGAGTTTTTCTGCGTCAGCTGCTGTTGCCTGTAGTCTGACGTCAGGTCATCAGTGCTATAAAGCAAGGCAGCTGATGCCATTACATCAGTTTTTCTTGCTCTAACCCATAAGAAGCAAAGGAAATACAGTAAAGTGGTCTTGATGGCTAAAAGCCACCGTAGGAAGTTCATGTCCCCCAAGGGAAAGAGGATTTAAGTGGGAAGGAGGGAGGGAAACCAGGACTGCAACACTGAATAAACTTGAACATCTACATTTATGCTAAGTGTACACAACTGTACTATGTTCTTCATGTTTCAATGTTGCAGTCATCACCTGTGGGAGGATTTCTAAAGCTGAGGAGAGGGGTGGAAGGATAGGTTAGAGCCCTAGGGATAGGTCAGCAAGCCCTGCAGAACTGCAGAGGTAAACCCTGCCCTAGACTTGGAGAAAAGAAGTGGGCGGTAATGCTTTGTAAAGGTATGGACAGAGGTCCATGTGGCAGCTTCCAAGATGTCCCTGGTGGGGACTCCTCTGAGGAATGCTATGAAAGTGGAGGCTGTCCTAGTGGAATGGGTATGAATAGACTTAGGGGGTGATTTCCCATATAGTCTGTAGCAGGAACGGATACAGTGTGATATCCATTTGGAAATAGTTTGCTTGGAAATGGGCTTCCCCTCTGCCTCTTTTAATAGAAGAGAAGGAGAGGCTACTATTGAGTAACTCAGCTAGACAGTCCAAGATAAGAGAGATGGAAGGTTGTGAGGTACTGGCCCCTCTGGTCTGGCTCCAGGAGCAGAATCTCTTCCATGTCACTGCATAAGATTTTCTGGTGCTGGGCCTTCTGGCCTCTGTGATAATGTCTAGGATATGTTTGCTTAACAGGGACTCCTTGCTTGCTTTTAAAGTATTAGCCATGCTGACAGCCTGAGAGTCTGCAAGTCTGGGTGCAGTATCCCCCCACCCCCAGGGTCAAGAGGTCTGAAATCAGGGGAAGCTGTCTGGGGGGCTGTAATGTCAGGCTGCGCAGTAAGGGTTACCAATGCTGTCTGGGCCAATCTGGAGCAATGAGGATGGCCTTTGGTCTCTCCTCCCTTATTTTGATCAGTATCCTGGGAATAAGAGGCAGAGGAGGGAATGCGTACACAAAGAGGGAGTTCCAGGGGAAGGTCAAGGCATCCACCTTCCACGCTAGCTGGTGATACTCCCTGGTAAAGAATTTTTCCAGCTGGTGGTTGAGGTGCGAAGCAAAGAGATCCACCTCCGGAGTTTCCCACTCCTGAGTGACTTGCAGAAAGATTTTTCTGTGGAGCTGCCATTTGTGGGGGTCCAGTAAGTTTCTGCTTAAGTGGTCTGCCAGGGTGTTTTTGACCCCTGGTAGGTATTGGGCAATTGGGTGTAGACCCATGGAGGCAGCTGTCAGCCAGAGGTTCATGGCTAGCCTGCACAGAGGGTAAAATTGGGTCCCTGCCTGTTTGTTGATATACCACATTACTGTGGTGTTGTTTGATTTGAAAAGGAGAACCCCTGGCTTGAGATGGGGTTTGAAGAATGTCACAGCCTTTTGTACTGCCATCATTTCTTTCTGATTTATGTGTAAGGGAAAGTGCTGGAATCCGAAAACCTTGGGTGCACCTGCCTGCTAGGTGAGCACCCCAAGCAATGTCTGAGGTGTTGGTGGTGATGGTCTGGATGGAAGATGAAGGGAAGACCCTTCTTCTTGGCACAGGCCCCTGCCCACCAGAGAAACTCGACCCTTATACAGGGGATCAGCAGGAGAGAAGTCTGTAGAGGCTGAGTGTGCTGACACAAAATGTTATTTAGATACCACTGAAGTTTCCTCATGTGAAGCCTGGCCAGAGGAATTAGAAGGATGCAAGATGCCATGTACCCCAAGGCTTGCAGGAACTTCCTCACAGTGAGGTGACTTCTGGAAGCCAGCTGGGTAAAGTAAAGAGGCAGGAAGCTCTGTTTTTCTGGGAATAGGAAGGTCAGTTGGGATGCTATGTCAAGCAGTGCTCCCAAGAAAATGATCTTCATAAGGTGTTTGCTTTGATTTCTTCTCGTTAATGGTCAACCCTACAGAAGTTAGAAGGGTTTTGACAAAGAGAAGGTCCTGGAGCAGCTTTTCTTTGCACTCTGCCTGAATGAGGTAGTCATCCAGATAAGGGAAAATCTGTATATTTCTCTGTCTGCAAAATGCTATGGCCGGTGCTAAGCATTTGGTGAATACTCTGGGTGCAGTAGATAAGCCAAAGGGTAACGCAGAGAACTGAAAGTGTTGTGAGCCCGCTCTGAACTGCAGGAATTTTCTGCAGGATTCCCTTATGGGGATGTGGAGGTAGGCATCTTTTAGGTCTAGGGTCACAAGCCAGGAATTTTTTGTCAGCATAGGTAGCAGCTGCTGCAAGGTTACATTTCGTATTTGGGGACCACCAGGGAGATGTTCAGAATGGATAGATCCAGGATGGGGTGCCAAGTGCCCTCTTTTCTGGGAACAAGGAACACTCTGGAATAAAAGCCTTTACCTGTTTGATCTGAGGGGACAGGTTCTACAGCCCCCTGGGAAATTAGAGTTTGGACCTGTTTCAATGTCTCTGCCCACTGATTTGGAGGTAAGTCTGGGTATCCTCTTGAAATTGGGAGTTCATTGAAAGAGAATTTGTATCCCTAAAAATGATTTTTAAGACCCATTGATCCTTTATTACAGAAAGCCAATTTTCTTTGCAGAGGGAGAACCTTCCTCCTAGCTTTTGGTGAGTGAAAGGCAGGCAGAGGTGGGAGAGGGAGTCATTAAGAGTTTTTGCCACAGAAGGGTGGCTTAGAATTCCCTGCCTTTGGGGTGGAAGTGGTTCACTGTTTAGTTCTCTGCTGCCCCGCGTATAGGGGCTAGGGTGGTCTGTCCCAGCGGGGCTAGGTGCAATGAAGGACCAGTGCTTAGAGGGAAAGTTCCTGCTGAACTTGGGAGGTTGAACCTGAAAGAAATCTTTTACTGTTTGCATAGATTTTGCTTTGTCTTCCATCTTTTTAAGCACCTCTTCTGCTTTACTCCAAACAAGCGGTCCTTATCCAGGGGTGCATCAATTAGTTTAGAGTTGACATGATCAGGAAGAGGTTGTTCCTTCAACCATGCATGTCTCCTAATGACAGATCCTGACACTGCTGCCCTGCTTGAGGCTTCTAGGGCATCATACCCACAGTGTAATGAGTGTTTGGGCACTTGACAAGAAGAGTACAGTAAATCTGCTAACTCTTTCGAATTGGCACAGTCAGGAAAGGTTGAAATTTTTTGCTTTAATAGTTCCAAAGTGTGCTGTTGATATTTTAACATATGGAACTGACAGCTGAGAACTCTGACAGCTAAGGTTGCAGAGGTGTATACTTTTTTACCCCATCTGTCCAGAGCTCTAGAATCCTTGTCAGAAGGAAAAGGATTATTGGCAGAACTAGTCTTAGTTCCTTTTGGTCCCTGTGTGGATCTGCAGCAGAATGTCTGTACAGGTATTTGTGAGAATCCGGTACTCAGTAATACCAGTCAGGTTTACTGGGAGCAGGCGGGAGAGTGTCAGGGGAAAATCTGGACTCATGGAAAACATCATCCACCACTTCTAAAATAGGAGGGATGGCCAGGGGTCTGAGCTGGGACAGGTTCAGGAACTCTCTAAATCTTTTCTTAGACTGGGGGAAATGATGAGATTACCATTGGAAATGTTAACTGAGGGTTTCCACAAAGGAAAGGTCTTCTGGTGGGGAGGCAGAAGGAATGGATTCCTCTGCATCTGAATCCTCATAAGCAGTGAGAGGTCGTTGTTCCTCTTCAAAATCTGAATAGTTAGATTCCTCAGAATTCTGTTTTGTCATAATTTCTGGGGAAGGGGGTCTTTTCCTTTTAGAAGTTGTGGCATGACTACCCTGATAAGGGAAATGAGATCCTCCGCCATTTTAAGCATTTGGGCTTGGGGTGGTGGAGCTGGAGCAATATGTTGGCTAGAGGCAGATTTTCTAGGAGTGGCCTGGATTCTAGGCCTAAGAGTATCCGTCGGTCTGAGAGAAACAGTAGGCGGATGAGAAGACGTCAGTTTTTGTCTAGATTCAGTAGTGCGAGAGGCCTCCTCGAAAGCTGATGCTTGTGTCGTGGCTCCTGACCTAACCGAGGCACAGACAGCCAAAGGCTTGGAAGACAAAGATTTGTGCGGTATACCAGACTCTGAAAGAGTCTCAGTAGAGGCCTGCGTGGATATCGAATCAGCCAACAGGGGCTGCGAAAGTGCCTCACTGAATTCCGGAGTACTGACAACCTGCTTGCGCTAGAGTCGTCAGAAGGCTTAGCCTTGTGTGGTCTGTCTCTATCTTTATCTCTGCGTTTATTTGGAATGTTCACAGATTGTTGGCTGACGGATGCCATTTTGGAATGTGAAGATGGAAGATAAAAATACCTGTCTACAATAAGAGCTCTACGGCGAATGGTTCTCATGTTAAAGAGGGCACAGAACCAGTAACAGGGGACATCGTGGTCTGGGCCTAAACAAGTGAGCAGTATGAATGGAAGTCTCGGTGTGGGATCTGCTTTCCAAAGGCGAGACAACTGTTAACTTTTTCGGACTTTGGTTAGTGCAAGAAAAAAGGATCCCCAACGGCATACTTAGTTTTAGACGTTTTCAGCTGAAATTCAAACTCTGGTAACAACCGACAGGCACACTTGCAAACTGCTTCTGCTATGGGCTCCATGGCAAGAAAGACTGATGTAATGGCGTCGACTGCCTTGCTTTATAGCACTAACAACCTGATGTCAGACTACAGCCAACAGCAGCCGACGCAGGAAAACATTGACTCTGGTATTCGGGCCGGCTGATGGCTACCACAGCAGGGATAACCCCACAGGTGATGACTGCAACAGTGAAACAAAGAGCATCAGGACGTACACCAGCGGGTTTCAGAAGGTACTGGCAGCATTCCCACATAAAAAAAAAAAAAAAAAAAAAACTCTTGTTCTTGAATTCAGCTAGAGTTGCAGAAATACTTACATTATGTTCACATTTAATAAAATAAAGCAAGCTCAATACAAACTACATGGAAGGGCAAAACTACACCTTATCCAGATAAAGACAATTTACCCATCTACACTACCTACATTCCAATCCATTTAAGAACATGTAAACCTGTAATGATCAAATTACCTGTGATTTTGAAAGACAGAGTTACTCCATGTATATCACCAACATACCATTAGCTCTCCATGCCTAGAGTTCTGCAGCACAAACCGGCACTAGATCAGAATGAAAATGAATATGACATACTTGTAGGTTGCAGAAAAAAATTAAGAAATGCTATGCGTCAGGGGTGTAGCCAGAAAATTCCATTTTATACTCTCAAACTCTTTTTACAGCCCACCCAACACACCTGGAATTTCAAACAAATGGACAGATCTTTCAAAATTTTGCCCCTTGTAGTTAAGAAGTAAACATATCATTTTCAAAAGTTCCCTCTGAAACTATTACATAAATTGTTTATAGATTTGCAATCCTCTCCCTAGGCAAGTTATGTACTTGTTGTTAGTGGCATTAATTTACACAGTCGTAAAAATAATATGGCCTGAAAAAAAGTTACACTGTTTCTGAGTCATGTAAAGAAAAAAAATGTAATCTGTAGATTACAAACTGTATGCCTGACTACACTCTTGCTATCTGGGTCCACTGACAGAAAACACAAAGACAATGGAACACAGCTGATATGGAATAAAAACGAGCAGTTAAGGGACACGATTAATTTATTCATGACTATGCCTCTGGATATCCTAAAAAAACTCACTGCTGCGTTTCCCTGAACTTACAGAGACTAACTGGAATTTAGTCAATAACTTAACAATGATACAACTTACAGGTGTCAACCTTTACTTGTATACTAATCCTAACCATGCTCCAAACCCAACCATACCCAATACCGTTTGAATAAAACCTTTGCCATACAAAACATACACACATATACAACACTAAAACTATTCCCCTATCCAGGCCTTACTCTATAACCTTGACGCACAAACAGTAACACACATAGTCCTACCCAAAAAGCTGAAAATTTTAAAGAAGTCAGAAAGTTTCACCATTATCATACACAAAAACACACACACACAGTCACACTTACACAGTCATATTCACACTCTTACTCACAGGAAATGAAAGCAGACAAACACATACCCACCCAGTTATAAGAATCAAAACCACATAACCTACCACACACCAATGTTTCTACATTTGTTAATAACAGCACTCGACAATGAGTGCTGCTGATAAAAAAAGTACAGTTTTGTACCTACCATAAATGTAGATGTTCGAAGATCCACATTGCTGCAGTCCTTACACTTGGGTAGTCCGCTGTCCTCGGTCGGCCCGAATATCAAAGTATAAGGCTGAAGTCGGTCAAGGCGCATAAGACTGACATCAGGACGTCAGGGTACAAATGCGCATGACCGACGTCATATCCTCAGTCTTTTCTTGCCCCAGATGTCAGAAGACCCCAAAAAGAAAGGTCAAAACCAAAAGACAGCAAACAACCAACCAACCACCCTTGCACTAATAATATGTACAATATATACAATATACACAATATTTACAACCCAACCCACACAACCGCCTCTAACTACAGAGGGAAGGAGGGAGGGTAATTGACTGCAGCAATGTGGATCTTGAACATCTACATTTATGGTAGGTACAAAACTGTACTATGTTCTTCATCTCACATTGTTGCAGTCCTTACACTTGGGTAGAATCCCAAAGCAGAGGTAAGGGAGGATGGCAAAACTATAAAGCAGCAGGAGCTGCCAAAATGCCCTGTAAAATAGCAGTGGCAAAACCAGCCCTAGATTTAGAGTAAAGTGGAAGGTGATAATGCTTAGAGAAAGTATGCACTGAACTCCAAGTAGCTGCCTCCAAAATATCTTTAGTTGCCACCCCTTAAAAAGCTGTCGAAGTGGCAGTAGCCCTAGTGGAATGAGGCCTAATCCCAGCTGGAATCTCCTTACCATGATGGGAATAACAGAAAGCAATGCAAAACCCAATCCACTTAGAAATAGTTTGTTTTGACACAGGCTTGCCCTGAGAACTCAAAGCAAAAGAAACAAATAACTGCTGAGACTGCCTGAACTCTTTAGTTCTACTCAAATAATATCGCAACTGCCTGTGTACATCTAAAGTGTGCAAAATCTTTTCCCCTTTATTTTGGGGATTTGCATAAAAAGTAGGCAAATGAATAGTTTGGTTTAAAGCCACACTAGAAACCACTTTAGGCATAAAGGAAGGATTAGTACGCAAAGATACCCTATCCTTACGGAAAATTAAGAAAGGCTCAACTGCCATAAGGGCCTGTAATTCAGAAACCCTTCTTGCAGAGGTAATGGCCAACAAAAAAGCAGTCTTCCATGATAAATATTTCAACTCGGCAGTAGCTGCAGGCTCAAAAGGTTGTAGAGTGAGTTTCTCCAACACAAAATTGAGATCCCAAGCAGGAGTAGGAGCTCTACGTGGGGGTCTTATATTCTTTGACCCTCTAAGAAATTGCTTGAACAAAGGATGAGAAAACAATGGCGGGTCACAGTCATAGTGAGCAGAAATTGCTGCAGCATGAACCTTAATAGAAGAAAAGGACAAACCTTTGTCCAGTAACTCAGTAAGATATTGAAGAGCCACACTTAAATTAGGCTCAGAAACATCAAATTCCTTTGCTGCACTCCAAAATAAAAATCTCTTCCATTTATCTGCGTACACTTTCCTTGTACTAGGCCTTCTGGCTTCCAAAATAACATTCAAAACTTGCTGTGGAAGTTGAGACCCTCCAGGGTTCAAAACAGAATATGCCAGGCTGTTAGGTGAAGAGAGTGAAGTTTGACATTGAGTAAATGACTGTTCTCCTGAGACAGCAGGTGTGGAATCGAAGGCAAAGGCCATGGAGGCTCCCATACCAGACTTCTCAGTAATGGGTACCAGTGCTGTCGAGGCCAATCTGGAGCTATTAAAATCATCTTTGGCTTGTCCTGTCTGACCTTTAGGAGTACCTTTGGGAGGAGAGGCAGAGGTGGAAAGGCATACACATGAAGATTGCTCCAATTGAAAGAAAGAGCATCCACTTTCCAGGCTGTGGGATGAAACCTTTTGTGCAAAACTTTGGCAGCTGGTAGTTTAGTGGAGAAGCGAACAGATCTATGTCTGGAGTTCCCCATGACACTGTCAATTTCTGAAATACATGAGGATCCAATTTCCACTCATGGGGATCCATAATTCGTCTGCTCAACACATCTGCTAAGGAGTTCTGTGCTCCGGCAGAAACCTTGCCTGAAGATTTAGCTGTAAACTGAGAGCAGTCTCCCACAAAATCATTGCTTGCCTGCATAGAGGATAAGAATGTGTTCCCCTTGCTTGTTGATGTACCACATGACAGTTGTGTTGTCTGTTAGAATCAACACCTGCCCTGGAATAAGTAAATCCTTGAAAGCTATTAATGCAAATTGGACTGCTAACATCTCCTTCAAGTTGATATGTAGATGTTGTAGTCTGGCAGGCCACGTGTCTTGTATCCACTTTCCATTTAGATGAGCTCCCCAAGCTTTGTCTGAGGCATCTGTCGTTAGAATCTGACTCGCCTCTGGCCGGGTCACAGAGAGTCCCTTGTTTAGGTGACATTCCTGAGCCCACCACAAAAATTCCTTTTGAATGCAAGGTATTATCTGAATGACAGTGTCCATATCCTGGCAGTGCTGTGTCCATACACTTTTGAGATACCATTGTAGCTTCCTCATATGCAGTTTGGCATTGGGAAGCACCAGAATACAAGATGCCATGAACCCCAAGGCTTGAAGGACTGTCCTTGCAGTCAGCCTGGACTGATGAGACAATTGATGGAAGTAAAGGGAAAGATTCTTTTGTTTGTCCGGGGTCAAAAAGGCCATCTGGGATGCTGTATTCAGTCTTACACCCAGAAAGCACATGTCCTGAGAGGGTACTAGACTGGACTTTATTTCGTTCACAGAATACCCCAGGCATCTTAGCACTGCTATCACATATTGCAAATGATGAAGAAGTTCGTCCTTACTTGAGCCAGAATCAGGCAATCGTCCAAATAAGGATAAATCTGTATTCCTTTTAGCCTGAAGAAAGCTATCACTGGAGCCAGAACTTTCGTGAACACTCTGGGCAGTAGATAAGCCAAAGGGCAATGCAGAGAACTGATAATGAGAAGTCCCAGCCCGAAAACGCAGATACTTCCTGCAACTTAGTCTGATAGGAATATGAAGGTAAGCCTCCTTGAGATCCAGAGTTACCATCCAGTGATCTTTGCCCAGCAGAGGTAAAAGCTGTTGTAACGTCAACATTTTGAACTTGGGAATGTCCAGATAAGTGTTGAGGATAGATAAATCCAAAATTGGTCTCCACGTGTTCCCCTTCTTTGGTACTAGGAACAGGCGAGAATAAAATCCTAGGCCCACTTCTGGCAGAGGGACCGGCTGTATGGCCCCTATTTGAAGTAGCAGAGAAATTTGTTTGTGAGCCTGTATTCTTTGTTGAGGAGGAACGTCTGGCATGCCTTTGAAAGGAGGCAAGGTATGGAAATAAAACTTTTAACCTTGGTGTATGATATCCAATACCCATCTGTCTTGGGTAATTAAACTCCAATTTTCCTTGAAAAGTGCCAACCTTCCTCCCAAAGGTGCTGCCAGGCAGAGAAGGCTCTGGCAGCTGAAAAGGTAGGTCATTGGGCCTGTTTACGAAAGGACTGACCCCTGCCCTCACCCGAAGACTGTGCAGGTAAACTCCCTGTTCTAGGCCTGAAAGAGCCCTGAGCTCTGCCCCTACCACGTCTAGATCTACCCCTAGACTAGGAATCATAAGAAGGATACGTCCACCCCTTGGTAGGCCAATTCCTACTAAACTTCGGAGGCTGAACCTGCAAAAAATCTTTAACAGTCTGCATAGACTTAGCCTTGTCTTCCATTTTCTTTAAGACTGCCTCCACAGGTGAACCAAACAACACATCAGACTGTAAAGGAGCATCTAAAATCCTTGTCTTAACATGGTCAGATAAATTCTGATCCCTCAGCCAGGCGTGCCTGCGAAGAACTGACCCAGTGGCAGCCACCCTAGACGAGGCCTGTATAGCATCAAAACCACATTGCAAAGAATGCTTACCCACCTGTTCAGAAACATGTACCAAATCCTGTAATTCCTTACACTCAATACCTTCCGCCAGAGCATCTACCTTAGACTTCAATTGAGAAAGTAGATAGTTTTGGTATTTCAACATGTGAAACTGGCAATTCAAAGCCCTCATAGCTAAGGTGGAAGAAGTATAGATTTTCTTTCCCCATCTATCCAAAGCCCTGGCCTCTTTATCTGGAGGAACCGGATTTTTTACAACAGAAGCCTTGACACCCTTAGGCCCCTGACTAACAGTTTCTGGGTCCGCCCTAGGACTCTTAAAAAGATATTTATGAGCTTCAGGCACCCTGTAATACCTAACCGGTTTAACAGGAGCAGGAGGCAAAGAATCAGGATTAAGAGAAGCCTCTGCAAACACATCTTCCACAACATCCAGAACAGGAGGTATAGCCAAAGGCCTATGCTGGGGTAAAACAAAAATTCCCTAAGCCTTTTCCTGGAATCAGAGAAGTCCTGACCTTCCCACTTAAAATGTTCCCTCATGGAATGAAGAGTCTCTGAAAAAGAAAAATCCTCTGGAGGAGAAGCAGAAGGAGTAGAGTCATCCACATCACAATCAGAATAAGGAGAATACTCCTGTAAGTCCTCAGTCGAAGACTCTGAAACATCCGAAGCCTGCTCAAAACTCCCCAACTCTGGTTCCA